>NC_021166.2:44800895-44813959 GCF_000331145.2 Cicer arietinum
GGTTCAGAGCACATCCACATTGGTGCTGAAATGCCAAATTGATGATAAAAACTTGAACACCAAAAGGTTCCCATACATACGACAACCATAAAGTATTATCAAATCATGCATCAGTAGGTATAGTGGTCTACCTGAGGTTGCTGCATGACAGGCTTTCCACCAGGGGCATCTGGATCACTACAACAGTAATAAGGCAACTATGAGTGATATTTTCATTAATACTTACAATACTAACAACAAAACATAGGAAGTATTAGTTATTACTTACTGCATGTAATTTTGAATATAGAGATCATCACACAATTTTGAAGTTTGTTCAACAAGAAGCTCTGGGTGTTTTAGCTTCAGATGTTTGTACACAAATTCAGCAGCATGAAAAAGCTTTGTGCAGCCCTTAGCTCCACAACCATACTTCCATCCATACTTTTCATCCCTAATTTTTCTAACATATGGATCCAATATTTCAACTGCTGCAGCATCTATTTTATCCTTAGCAGTCATTATTTCCAATGGATCCTGACCATTCAACCTGCTCTGCCAAAATGAGTCAAGTTTCTTCTCCCATTCAGACCCTGATTTACCTGTTTCTCCATGCCCTGTTCTTTCTGGCCTCACATGGCGAAAGCCCTTAGCCTCATTAGTCTCAATCATGCCATAATAATCTACACCATGAATCCGCCACAGATATGTAATAAATGTGTCTAAAAGCTCAACACCCTCTAAACCCTTAACAGATGTTAGGCCACGTATAATTACTGTGGGACCCACAGATCCACTGTGAGCCTTATCATCATTTTTATTATGATCGCTGCTGCATAATATATTATCTTCAATCTTCTTTTCTCTGTCAAGCTTACGAACAAGGGCCTGAGCCTGTTGAATATCTGTTTGTATCCGTCTAGGCTCAGAACTTATAGGATTAGCCTTTGGAGCAGCCAAGAAATCATTTTCTTTATTCCAACCCTTTCCATGTCTTCTTCGTTTGCCTCCAGCGTCTTCTTCCTCCTCTGAATTTGGCTCGCTTGCTTGTCCTAATTTGCTGGATGAAGAGGCACTTAAACCCGGATTTCTGCAATGATTGTAAAATAAAATATGCATCATGTGAAGAATATCTGAAAGCATGTAAAAGAAGGTCAGACCGAGAGATACACATACAATAGTAAGTAAAACAGAGGACAAGAACTTACAGATCTAATGCTCCACTCTGCAAATCAAGCAAAAAATCCTTTGCCAGCTGTCGAGCACTTTCATTCCTCCTAAAATATATTAATTAACTAATAAAAATCAGAACCCACCTATATATCATATAAGCACCCCACAAAACAATCAAAATGATCCATCAACAGGATAACTTGTTTTGCTCTTCATTAGAATTTAGAACTGTAAGATTGATATAAACTTACCTTTCAATGACTGTAAGCAAATTTGTTGGATGATATTTATCTTTCAACCTATAACAAAAAGTAAAACAAGAAACGGAAAAAATATCAGATTTGGTGAACTTGCAACAATATGGTGAATTGTACTTTCATAGTAAATATTTAAAGATTTAAAACTACAACTTTTTAGAGATAAAAGTGGTGCATACCACTCTTCATCCTTATGAGCATTGAAATAAGCTCTTTTTTGGGTAGAAATGTACTCTGATCTGTATTCTTGATACCTAGAAGAATCAATCAGAAATCATTTGTCAACAAAGATCTGAAAATTTCTTACATAACTTGAATTCTCAGACATG
Source organism: Cicer arietinum (assembly GCF_000331145.2). Lineage (NCBI taxonomy): Eukaryota > Viridiplantae > Streptophyta > Magnoliopsida > Fabales > Fabaceae > Cicer > Cicer arietinum. The sequence goes on from NC_021166.2 coordinate 44,802,634, forward strand.
ATGCAAAAGATTATTTTCCAGGACTTACCTACGTTCTGCTTCAGCTGGTAGTATATCATCCTCAAGCTCCTGAATGAATTGCTTATAGGACATCAACCCTTCTCTGAAACAGCTCATAAATATACTTAGTGTTAACATGTTTTCCAGAAAGATCTATTATCAAACAAAGTAAAGTAAAGACTGCAGTTCTTTCATTTGGTAAAAGGAGGAACCCACAAACATTATGTGGTGAATTCAAATTACAAGTAAAAGGAGTTATGCAAAAGCAGTTATGTTAGTTTTGAATATATGTACTCAAAGAAAAGATGACAAGGTGCTTTAAAAATATATCACGGTCAAGAAAGGCAATGCCAAAAAAAGTTGATGAAATCTAATTTGGGAATCTGTTTGCAGCCATATAGCCAATGATCAATGCGGAAATCCAGTCAACATTTTTAGTGTTTGTAAAGTTTTATCAAGAATGTATCTAGACTTCCATAGAAAATATCGATTACTAAAAACATCTTTTGGATAAAGACATTATTTCTTGTCCACTGATGAAATTCTCTGTATATGTTGGACATGAAAGACAACATTTTGCAGGTAGTATTGATGCATTAAAGGGTACGATTGAGAAAATATTAGAAAGCTGACCTTTGTGCACCGCCACTTGGCATGTCACCATAACCACGGTTGTTTTCCATATCTGTAAAAAGTGAGTACCAAAACATAAGAACATATAATAATAAGTCATCTTTATCCGAAAATATATTCTTCATGTAAAAAAACCAAGCATCCTATTCCTATATCTGGGTAACACTTGAACAAGTATGTGATTTTTTATCGCTTTAAATTTCCAAGTCACTGGCAAGGTTGTGTACTATGATCAAGGACGAAGCCAAATTGAAGTTAGAAATGCACAGAGCATAAAAATGAAAAGCGATTGTCAGTCTTTGGAACAAATTCAGAACAAATTACAATTAATAAGAAGAGGGGAGATATTAAAAACTGTGCTAACTGGAAAGGAATAAAGCTCATGAACCATACTGCAAAATTATGGGAGCATGTAAATTGCAATTGATTATTAAGAGAAGAATTTTACTATTTTAGAGAATCAATTTGGTTGCAATAGGTGATCAACCATGTAAATCTTATGCAGATTTATGTTCTTATCCAAATACAAGAGGTAATCAAAATAATTTAGCTAAAATAAAACAATAATCATAAGACTAGAATAAATGCTTTGTTAAGCATAAAATGGGATGATGGGAATTAGGAAGAACGAACCCAGGTAATTAGCAACTACTAACATACCAGAGATTCCATTTTGATATCCTGCTCCAGGGCGATGTCCAAACCTGCCATAAAACCTGTCATCAGCATAACCACCTCTTCCACCTCGCCCATAACCGCCTCTTCCACCCCTATCATAGCCACCTCTTCCACCCCTATCATGACCATCATAATGATCATATCCTCTGCTCAGATCAGATGATGAAAACACAGTCAGATAAAACATAATCTATAACTTAGGGTAATAGATGAAAGAAATAGAAGTGAATGAACCACCAAGCTCAGCTAGCTAAGAGAAACAAATTGATTAGACATTGCTATCAAAATGATTTTTCTACAATGAGAGGAGACTCATAGTAACAACTCATCATCAAGTAGTCGCATAACAATATTAAATTTATATTAAATCCAATAATTAACACATGCATAGCATCAGAACTATAGAAACACAAAAGGGTCCATTTGATAATTTTGATTTAAGAGCATTTTTCTGATTTCATTTTTTATTTTCCCTTCTAATTCCAAATTATCACCTTGTTTTCAAATATTTGTACACAAAATCTTTGGAAATCAGAAAACAAAGTAAAATGTGGATTTTCTGTAATTAAAAAGTGAAACTGTAAATGAAAACAAATGTATTCTGGACCAAAACCTGCCAAAAATTTAAAACCGAAACATGAAAAACACTCGACTCATTTCCTAGAGTAATCTAATGACACAAGTTTAAACTATCAGCACATAATTCTAAAATAAAATAAAAAAACAAATAAATTAAATTTTATCAGTTTTTTCCTGCACCAAAAATCACATTCTAAGCAACAAAGACAAATTCAATAACATGGAATTCAATAATTGAAATAATAGAACAAATACAAATTGAAGGCATTGCAATAACACGCAAAATAAAACAGTGACCTGTCATCGGGTCCATAACCGCCACGAGGACTGCCTCCCCTCCTGGAGCGCTTGTAGTTGTAATGAGGAGGTGAGCGTCTTGATGGGGACCGTCGAAGTGGTGAATGACGGCGGTCACGATACGGAGGGCTGGGACTACGGCGACGTTTGATGTCTCTGTCTCTATCTCTCAGCGGCGGCGACATGTTCCGGTCATAGTAATCGCGGCGATTAGGAGGACGATCAAAATCTCTATCGTCTCTGCGGTCCCTACTACGGCGGTAGGAGGAGTTGGGAGGCGGATGAATTGGCGGAGGGAGATCGGAATCGGCGGCAGAAGAGGAGGGAGGAGGTGGCGGAGGAGGAGGGGGAGAGGATTTGTCGAGGGAATCAGAGGGAATGTTGTTGATAACTTCCGCCATGTCAAGAATTGGGGGAAAACCCTAACGAGAGAGAGAGAGAATGAGATGAATATATATATATATATATATGAGTTAGTGAAGTGTGTGGGTTTGGTTTGTTAGCTTCTTGTAATCTAATGTGTTATTCTCGGTGGAGACGTGAATTCGAGTACGATTTTCACTTCTTGCTCTTGGGGGTTCTTATATTGTTGGGGTGACTACTTGCTTCCCAGAATTCATCTCATCAAATTTCATGCTTTCAGATTTCTTTTTTTTTTTTTTTTTGGTGCAACAAAGTTCAGAGAATATTAACAACTAGATCAGTATTTTTTTTTCTTTACTAAATCAATATTTTTCGCTTAGGTTAAGAATATTTTAAAAATTTATAATAAAATTAGATCTCATATTTTCTTAATAAAAATAGTGTGTACTATTCCAAAAAAAAAGTGTGTTGTTAGTTTTCATTATTCGGCTATAGACTGCGGACCCGTTTAATAACACGTGGTCTCGTCTATACATGCTTAAGTCCAATTTATTTGTTCATTTAGGTTTCGATTCGTGTCAGTTCAACCGTTAATAGTGTGGTTGGTGTAGACTAGGGATCATGCAGCTTATTATGTATGTGAATTCAAAATATATATTTTTCTTATGTTTATATATGATTTTAATTCCCGCAAAATTTTGATTTACACCCAAATCAAACCCTTTTAAAAAAGTCTTTTATTATTGATTTATAAAACTCTTTTAAAAAAGTCTTTTGTTATTGATTTATAAACAATGATTTGATTTTGATTTTAATTATGATTATGATTATGATAAATTTTAAGATACAATAAAAAATAGAGTGACATTATAAAATAAATTTAATAATAATTTTTTTTTAATTTGTTTGTGTATGCATTAATATAGTATTTAATAAAATTGACTAAATTAAAAGTATTAATACATGGATAACATGTCATTTAATTTGTTGAGAATTTTATTTTAATAGTATCAAACATGTTAATTTTTTAATGTACCATAGAAGTTTCTTTTGATTATATGACTGATGTTATATAAGTTGTTGATTCGATTCTATTTAATTATTTTAATAATATTGATTGGGTAATATTTAAAATTAACAATTATTTTATTAATTCATTTAATTAAAAAATCCAATAATTTTCATCTTTTACTTCAAATTTGTTCTTCAACCCATAAATTTCTAAATTTGGATCTAATTTCTTACAATTTTCATCTCTAATTTTTATCTCTAATTTTTATCATTTATCGCATAATACTATGATCAAAATACATAGAAGTTTTGTTATAATCTAAATCATTTATCGCAATGTGTGCTTTAAGCATTCTTGTGAATAAAAGTCATTTTAAGTCTCAACAATCCCTTCTCACCTCTTACCAAAATCTCTCTTTCGGGTTCGTTCAACATTTCTAACCCTACCAACAATCATTTTCTCTCACCTTCACAATCCCAAAATCTCAACTTCTCAAACCCCACCAACAACTTATGCAACCTATTTCTCACATATTCATTCTTCAATTCCATCTCAACTTTTAGACCATATCTTCCCTTATCAACTTCATCCTCGTCGATCAACAGTTGATTGATATGTTCGCGAATATAGAGAGAGCAGCTTCAGTGCAGTTGTCGTTGTTGTGGAGAATAGGGGTGTACAATACTTGGTTTGTTTCGCGAATCCGACTTGACCAATAAACAACGGGTTGGGTTTGACCCAGTCTAAATTATTATTATTATTATTATTATTATTATTATTATTATTATTATTATTATTATTATTTCATCATGACGACTTTCTCTCTTCGCGGTGACTCATTTCATGACGACCTTTTTTCACACGATTGTTTTTACTATTCACATCGGCCCAATTCACAAATCTTCTCCATTCATTTTGTCGCTTTTTCTTCAGTTATGTTTTGTATCATTTACATTGCTTTTGTTTATGTTTGATACATTCATTTATAGTGTATTCTCTAGTTTTATTTCTATTTATGTGTGTTCTTGTTGAAGTAGTGTTGTTGGAGAAGTGACATTGCTTCTTCTTTTGTTAATTTTTTTTTTATTTTTTAGATACTGTTGTTGTGTTTTTATTTATTTATTTATTCTTTTTCAACTATTGTGGTGTTGTTGTTGCTTATTTTCCAGAAACCATGAGAGAGAGCCATTTTACAGAAACAATAGTTTATACATTAGTAGTGAATAAAGTTGTGGGAGAGGGTGTTAATATTCCTAATAATGCAGTAGATGTAAAGGATGGTAAGAATGAAGTTCAAGGAAAAAGGGTGGTATAAATGAAGTTCAAGGGAAGGGAAAATGTGTATAACCATTTCACTAAATTTCATTTGAAAGAGAATAAGGTTGAACATAAGGCAAAATGCAAGCATTGTCGTAATACATATGGATGCCATCAAAGTCGTAATACATATGGATGCCACCCAACCACACATGGCACGAATTCTATGAACTAACATTTGCATAGATCTCACAAATGGATTTTTAGTAAAAAAGGGACATTACATGGGTACATGTCAAATATTACTGAAGATGAATATGGTTCTTAAGTTGTGGTTGACTATAATTGGAGGAGGATATTTGTGGTTGAATATGTTGTATTGGATGAAAAACCATTTAATGTTGCAGAAGGGCTTGGATTTCATAGAATGTTAAATCGATTCAACCTTCGATTCAACATGCCATCTAGGGTCATAAATTCAAGGGATTTTTATCAATTGTTTTTGGAGGAAAAGAAAAAGGAAAAGGCTTGGTTTAAAATATCATGCATTCATGTTTATTTGACAAATGATTCTTGGACTTCAAATCATAATTTAGGCTATATGTGTTTGACGACGCATTTAATTGATGAAGAATGGAAACTGTAGTACCCCAATTTTGTCCAGCTAGTATGAAATAATATATCAAATAAAAATAAAAATATAAAGATATATATATATATATATATATATATATATATATATATATATTTCTACCTTTATAATCATTAATTAAAAAAGGAAATAAAAATAATATAGCTAAAATTAATAAATGATGCCTTTTTTTCGTCATCTCTTAAAACCACAATTAAAATAACATTAGAGCATAATACACAATGATATATATATAAATATATAATTAATTAAATAAAAAAAAACAAAATAAAATCCTATTGTCCTCTCTGGTTGTTATGATGCAAAGAGAAGAAGACAAAGCTTTGAGTTTAAATGAGAAGCATGAAGACAACATTCTACAGAATCAGAGACACATATAGAAAATTTTTAGCTCATCCAAGAGAAGAAGAGAAAATAGATATTTTTTTCTTTGATAAAAAGTGAGGAACAAAGACATGAGATTTTAGAAAAAAGATGAAGTTGAACAGAGAGGAAACAACAATCCAATTTTATCCCAAAAATTAAAAGAAAAAACAAGGAGTATAGTTTTTTTTTTTCCACGACCACCGGTAATTATCGCTGACCACTGTTACACCACCATTGCCTTCTTCTTTGCTGCTATACATAGATCCACCATTGCCTTCTTCTTTGCTGCTATACATAGATCCACATCTATCACGTTTGTTTCGTTCTTTATCTCTTTAATATGACACTTCATTTTGTTGTTTGTTTCTTAAAATTTTGCTTTCACCCTTTAAAAATGATGCAATTTACTTGTTGGTTGCTTGAAAAAATTTATGAATTCATGTTTAAGAGTGATATCTTTTTAGTTGTTTAAAATTGAGGGTTATTAAATTGAAACTTGCTTGATGTGTTCCTATCTCAACGATAGGTATAAGTATCAAATTAGGCAAGGCACTAGGTGTCAGTTTTATCACATTAAGTAAGAAACTATGTGTAAGTTTTACCACACTAAGTAAGGCACTAGGTGTTAGTTTCTTTCACAAACAAAATAGACTATTCAGTTTCTTTTTAACGCAAAGGCAGGGCTAGATACATCTTACATAGTTTGCTTGCATTTCGATTTTATTAAATCATAAAAATCAAAGAAAATATTGGTTCAAGTTATGTATAGATATAAATTGATACATCATATAAATTCTAAAATTCTTTTTTTAACTAGTTAATTCAATATCAATTTTTAAAATTTGATTAAATTAGATGTGACATCTTTTTTAATCTTTGGATTGTTAAGACACAAGTGGTACCACTTGTTGGTTTAAAACTCAAATTTAAAATCGAAAATAATAAATATTCTTAAAAGGGTTGACAAGATGAGACATATTTTTACTCCTTGAGTATTTGAGAGACGAGTTATACAACTTGATAGTCTTGAAACTCTTATTTCAAAATAATTATTCAAATCAAACAAACTAATTTTTTTTTCTTTTCGTCAAAACAACTTTCCTTTTTATCAACAACAAAACAAATTTTCTTTAAAAACAATCAATACATCCACATTTTCTACCTAAGAACTACGTAGTTTTGATTTCTCCATCGCATCGGGAGATACGTAGCAGCAAGATCACATTCTTGTCAAGCACAATAATAATTTTTTTTTCTTGTCCTTTCTTTCTTAAGCACACATTTATTCCAAAATTATATTAAAAAAATAATTGTTATTCATATTTAATGATAAGGAGAAATAAATATACTTTAAGTTAATATTAATATTGCACAATTAATTATAGGTAACCGTATTTTAAAAGGATGTCGTAGGGTGCTAATACATTTGCTATGCATAATCGACTCTCAAACTCAAAATTTGGTTTCAAAGTTCATTTTTTATTTTTTTTTTCCATTTTTAAGGGTTTACCAATATTTTCCTATTTTAAAATAAATTTAGTGGCGACTCCACTGAGAACTCTTAGAGAGTCAAGCCTAACATAATTAATTGGGCATAATTTTTAATTTTTTTTCTATATTTGTTTGTTTTTTATTTTCTTTTACTTTATATGTTTATTATTTCTTAATAAGTATTAGTTGACATTATAATACTCTTTTAAGCTAGTAGATCATTTTTTTAATTTTATTTATTTATTTTGTATATGTATATATTGTTTTATTAGAACTATGGAGTTATTGAATTATACTTATTCCACACCCTACACTTTTACTAAGACACACACTTATGAGTGGATAATGGATATATTTTATTTAATTGAATTGTGTGACTTGTGAAAATTGTAAAACTTGTGAGAATTGAAATTCTAACTTTTTCAACTTGTATAAATTGTGGGAAACTCTAAAAAAAACTATATGACTTTTAAGAATTTCAATTATAATATTTTAGTTAATATTTGTCGTTCCCCGACTCCCCTCGATATTTTGTGCAAGATCCGCCACTGATTGGGAGGATTGTATTATGATGTTGTTAGGTCAGTTGAAGAATCAAGAGATCTATAAAAAGCTGAAAGATAAAAGCAAGCATTGGAAAGACTGCTTTTCAAAATTGGCAATGCTAGCTAATCAAGCAATCATAAAAATTCCAAAGCATCTAAGATAGATTTATGCGGTAATGCATCCGCTCAATACTCCAGTCAAAGTATGCAAGTTCATTGAATATTGCAAAAATTTGATAGAAGAATTGGAGGAGAAGATTGGTTGTCCTATTAAAAGAGAAGATTGAAGCATCATAGTCGATATAGTTTTTAATATAAATATGATGTACTCTTTTTCCCATCAATGAAGGATTTGCTGTTTTAATTTTCGATCCTCCTATTTTCTTCACTAATAATTCATGTTTGTTAAAAAAAAAAAATTACATAAGGCTTATGATTCCCCAAACACCCAACTAATATGTACAAAATAGAGATAATTAACTAATTGATTTCATCTTCATTCCATTTATATTTAATACATACTCATAGAATATATATTCTTTATTTAAAAAAACAGAAAAAATCAAGAAAGCTATTCCCCGACACCCTTATCGGACTCGCGCAAACTCCAAGGTCATGAATGAACTTGAGCAAAATCAAGAAGTGATGAGAGCGGATGTTAGCCAATTGGAGAACAAGGTTTATCGAATCCTAGAAGCTATACAGACTTTGGCAAGGAAGGAGAACACAAATGGGAATCCTCCAACTGCAAATGAATAAACACCAAACCATTCCTTCTCACCCATCAGGCTTTACCCCGACTACTCAATAGTTTCGTACAATAACTATGCAATTTCCTATGTATGGTATCCCACCTAGTTATACTCTGACTTTAGTCATCAACCCCATGGACAACAATCCAAATCACTCAACTATGAACTCCCAAAGCCTTAACTAACCAGAAATCCCGTCTCTTCTAGGTTGCATGCCACCCCAAAACACTATACCCTTAGAAAATATTCCATTAAGGCACCCCAAGTACCCCATTTTGATGCTAATGAAAATTGACAACAACCTCAATTTATCGGTGATGATACGCAATCAAAAGAAAAATTTCATGTTTTAGAAGAACAAATAAAAGCAATTGAGGGGAATAATGCATATGGTCTCGAAGCTTTTGACATGTGCTTGGTTCCCGATGTAACAATCACTTCAAAATTCAAGGTACCTGAGTTTGAAAAGTACAAAGGTGCCACATGTTCTAAAAATCATCTAACCATGTATTGTAGAAAAATGGCTTCTCATGCTCATGATGACAAACTTCTCATCCATTTTTTTCAAGACAGTTTGAGTGGGGCATCATTAAGTTGGTATATGCATCTCGAGCGAAATCAAATTCGTTTGTGGAAAGACCTGGTTGATGCCTTCTTGAAACAATACCGGTACAACCTTGACATGACCCCTGACATGATGCAATTGCAAAATTTGTTGAAAAAAGACAATGAAACATTCAAAGAATATGCACAACGGTGGAGAGAAGTGGCATCGCAAGTAGATCCTTATTTATCGGAAAGAGAAATTGTTGATATGTTTATGGATACTCTTCAGTCTCCTTTTTATGATAAGATGATTGGAAATATGTCATCAAACTTTTCTGACATGATCATCATAAGAGAAAGAATATAAAGTGGGATGAGGAGTGGCAAGATCATATGTGCAATAAGCGGTGTGAAGAGACCCCAAACAGGATTCACAAAAAAGAAAGAAGAGGATGCTAACGCTGTAATGGTAAACCCAAGAGTCTCATATTTTCCATCCATGAATTCTTATTGACCCCAAAATTTCCAGCCCCCGACACCCTAAATTCATTACATTCCTTATCCATATGTGGCTGCAACCTCACAAGCTTCATACTCTCAATATCACCCTTCAAGACCACCTTTTTATCAACCACCTCTGGTCCAACCACCACCTATCACGTTTTCCCAACAAAACCAATGGAACCAAAATTCAAACCCGAATCAATACAAACCACCAGTCAATCGAGAAAAGAAGATAACCCATTTTGACTCGATTCCCGTGAAATACAGCCAATTGTTGCCTCACCTACTCTAGAATTCATTGGTAGTCCTAAACACCAAATGTGAATACCATATAGGAGCCGTAGGGCATTCCATTGAAGATTGCCAAGCCCTAAAATCTAAAGTGCAAGAACTAATTAATGCAAAATGGCTTACCTTCAAGGAAGACTGTAATACCCCGACCATTAACGTTACCAACACTACTAGCTCACGATATTCTCACCCCTCCTAACCACTCAGTGAAAATAATGAGTTTTTGCCTTCCGTGGGATTCGAGCCCAATACCTAGGGGATAAGTACCGCCTCCATGCAGTCCCACTACCACTGTTACACCACTGTTTCCTTCTTCTTCACTGCTATACACAAATCCGCATCTATCGCGTTTATTTCATTATTTATCTTTTTAATATGGCTTTTCTTTTTGTTGTTTGTTTGCTGAAATTTTGAATCCACCCTTTAAAATAATACCATTTACTTGTTGGTTGCTTGATAAAATTTATGAATTCATGTTTAAGAGTGATATCTTTTTATTTGTTTAAAATCGAGAGGTTATTTAATTGAAGCCTGCTTGATGCGTTCCTATCTCAACGATAGGTATATGTATCACATTAGGAAAGGCACTAGGTGTCAGTTATATCACATTAAGCAATAAACTAGCTGTAAGTTTTATCACATTCAGCAAGGCACTAGGTGTCAGATTCTTTCACAAACAGAGTAGACTATTCGGTTTCTTTTTTACACAAAGGTCGGACTAGATACAACTTACATAGTTTGCTTGCAATTTCATTTTATTAAATCATAAAAATCAAAGAAAATATTGGTTCAAGTCATGTATAGATATAAACGGATACATCATATAAATTTTAAAATTATATTTTTAACAAGTTAATTCAAAATCAATTTTTAAAATTTGATTAAATTAGATGTGACATCCTTTTTAATCTTTTTAATATTGAGTTTTTGAGACACGAGTTGTACAACTTGATAGTCTTGAAACTCTAATTTCAAAATAATTATTCAAATCAAACAAACTCACTTTTTTTTTCTTTTCGTCAAAACAACTTTTCTTTTTATCAACAAAATAAATTTTCTTTGAAAACAATCAACACATCCGCATTTTCTACCAAAGAACTACGTAACTTTGATTTCTCCATCGCACCGGGAGATACGTAGGAACAAATCACATTTTTGTCAAACACATTAATAAAAATTTCTTTTTTCTTGTCCTTTTCATCTTAAGCACACATTTATTCCAAAATCATATTAAAAAAATAATTGTTCTTCATATTTAATAATAAGGAGAAATAAATATACTTAAGTGAATATAATTTTGCACAATTAATTATAAGTAACTATTTTAACGGATGTCGTACGGTGCTAATACCTTCCCTAC
>NC_021166.2:44813987-44815543 GCF_000331145.2 Cicer arietinum
GACCCTTTATTATTTTTTCTTTTTTTAAGGGTTTTCCAACATTTTCCCTATTTTAAAATAAATTTTGGTGGCGATTCCTTTGAATTCGAGAAACACTATAAATTTTAGACCTCTACAGAAACTACAACAAATAATTATAAACTTTGGTCAAATTGAAAATCGCAAGGGTGAAACCATTGGAAAAGAAATTGAAAGATGTTTAAGGGAATGTGGAATTTAAAATGTTGTTTACTATAGCCGTTGATAATGCAAGCTCAAATGATGGAGCAATTTCATGCCTTCAAAAGAAGTATGATGTTAGGGGAGGAGTAATGTGTAGTGGAAAGTATATGCATATGAAGTTTTGTGCCCATATTCTTAATTTGATTATTCATGACGGAACACATGAGTAACAATTGTCCATTGAAAGTATTATAAATATTGTGTGATATGTTAGGTCTTCTCACTAAATACTTAAAAAATTTAAAGAGTGGATTGAGGCTGAAATGATTCATCGTCATAGTCTTGTGTGCCTAGAAGTTCCAACTAGGTGGAATTTCACATATATTATATTAGTTTGAGAAAGCATTTGATAAGCTTAATAAGCCATAATTGGAATTTTGAAAATGGTTTGGTGAAGAGGAAAAAGATAAAAAAAAAGGGGTTGACCATCGCCAACACCACCTACCATCCACATTAACAACCGCCACCACCATCACCACATTCAACCATCATCTCCTACCATTGCCTACCACTAGAGTCAACATAAATGACTTCTTAACTTATGTTGGGGAGTTGGGGCACATGTTTTTAACAAAAAGCTTAATTTCTTAAATTGTTGTCACCGGTAGAGTTTTACATCATCATTTAATTTTCTATCTTAAGTTAATTTCCTATGTGAGTTTCATATCATCAAAATTGTCAGTGTCAGATGAAAGCAATATATATTGAAGGATATACAAGGGTGAGCCATTATAGATTTATGTACAATACTTGCAAAATTTTGAGGAAGCGTGTGTTGATCGTTTCTTTTGTGTTGATTATGTGAAAAATACATAATTACTCACAACGGAAAATTTATCATGGCACAAACAAGTATACGATCTAAGAGTTTCTTTATATGGCAGATTTTGAAGCGTTTGAAAGAACTAAGTCTATATTATGTTTTATATTTATGATTTTAAAAAATTGAAAGACTAATATGATAGACGGTCATATTACATTTCATAAAACTTATTCCTTTTTAGAAACATTAATAACTTTCTTAATATTTAGAAAATAAAAATAAGTCATCCACTCCCCTCTAAAATTATTGATTCAAACACACCCCAATATGTAAACTTGCTAATTTAATTTGGGTTGATGAATATATATTGTTTGTATTGAATGTGATGTGGTCTTTCATGTTTTATACTTGGATTGAGTCTGCTCATTGAAGATAAAGATTGAAGAAGATGTTATTTTTGAGTTTTGGTAGAAATTAAGGAAATTGAAATAGTTTCACATTGCTTTGGAATGGTAAAGGAAGATGGAGCTTAATGATATATATATATATATATATATATATATATATATAT
>NC_021166.2:44815745-44829456 GCF_000331145.2 Cicer arietinum
TATATATATATATATATATATATATATATATATATATGTATATATATATGACTCTAGTTCTTCATTACAAATCACACTAGTCAAAAATGTTTTAAGCTTGTATTTGATTTATTTATTTTCGCTTATACTCTTGTGTTATAGTAGTGTGAGATGTAGTTTAAATATTTGTTTTGAAGAATGTGGTTGTACTGGGGGCCATAGAGAATTTGAGAGAAGTCTATGTATTGTAACAATTTTCACAATGTTGTTCTCTAGTTGTCATTAGACAACAACCATGGTTTTTTCTCTCCAGATTTGGAGTTTCCACATTATTTTTTGGCTTAATTGCAGTTTTGATCCCCCTATTTTACCTGAATTGCGAATGTAGTCCCTCCGTTTTGTTTCTCTCCAGTTTTGGTCCCCAAAATAGAATTTTAGTCCAAAGCTTGATGAAATTTCATTTTTTTAAAGTCATACTACACCATTTATGATCATAGATTTCAAGTACAATTTTTGCAAATGAGATCTTGAGACATTGTGTGACTTAAATAAATGCAAAAAAAATGAAATTTCATCAAGTTTTGGACCAAAATTCTGTTTAGAGGACCAAAATTGGGGAGAAACAAAATAGGGGGACTACTTTCGTGATTCAGCTAAAATAAGGGGACCAAAACTACAATTAAGCCTTATTTTTTTGTGTTGGAATTGTTTGAAATAAAGTTCCTAGTATGCTTTGTGGTTGCAGCTATGTTTGATCTTCCACATCAGAAAATAAAAGTTATATCGTAGAAGTGTTGTTTAAGCAAGGTTCTAGCTAAGAAAATATTTGGTTATTAAGTGGTCCTTTGTGGCTAATCTCTCTTTCTTGGAAATTTACAAGTTGTACGGTTTACAATTTTCAAAGTGTTTCAATGTCAAGTACTGGTAAGTTTGACATAGAGAAATTTGATGGAAAAAATTAATTTTTTCATGTGAAAAATACAAGTCAAAGATGTGTTGATATAATCAGGATTACATAACACAATGAAAAGAAACATTTCCTAAATTGACTAAGAATATTCTTTCGAATTTGCAAGACAAGTCAACAACTAAAGAGCTTTGAGAGAAACTGGAAGAGCTATATAAAGGAAAAGGCATCTCAAGTCGTTTATTGTTGAAAGAGAAATTTCATAATTTACGCATGGATGAAAATATGAAAGTATTTGATCGTCTAAGAACTCTAAATGGTATTGTCTCTAAATTAGGCCATTGAAGTGAAGATTGAAGATGAAGATAAGGTGTTAAGACTCATATGGTCTCTTCCATCTTCTTATGTGCATATAATCTATTTTGATATATGGGAAGGAAACTTTGAGTTTTGAAGTCGTCAACAAAATTATTTCTAAAGAAAGAAAGTTGAAAAGTGAGGAAAACATTTCATTAGAGTCAGTGTTGGTTGCTAGGGGTATGCCTTATGGGAAGAAAAATCAAGAAACTATTTTGAAATGTTGGAAATATGGAAAACATAGGCATGTGAATAATAATTGTCTTGACAGAGAAATGTCAGATAAGGACTCTCAGTCGAATGCTAACAATGTCTCCCTTATGATGGAAGATGATGATATTGTTTGACAATTAGAAGTGTATCTCCATGGAATTTTCATGTTACCATGAAATCTTGAGAAAGCCTCAATGGAGGTTGCACCATATTTTTCAGCATGGTTTCAATAGGGAGAACAAATTCTTGAAATTGCTTAACTTTAGGTGGAGTATACATTTTATGTAGGAGTGTGATAGTTCTTTTGAACTATGATTGTTGATATAGACAATGAAAGTTAAAGATGCATCAATTTCATTCAAGGTAGAGATTGTTGAGTTTTGGTTGAAATCGAGGAAATTGAAATAGTCTCACGTTGTTTGAAATTGTAAATGAAGAGGGAGCTCAATGCTATATATATGCCCTAGTTTTTCATTACAATTTATACTAGTCAAAAACACTTTAAGTTTATATCTAACTCTTCATTTCTCTCTTTTTATAGAGTTTTGTAAGGTAGTTAGATATTCTCTTTGAAGAATGTGGTTGTATAAGAGTGTGTGGTATTTAAGATATGAGCTTGGTTTTTTTTTCTTTTCTGGTTTGGAGTTTCTACATTATTTTCTTGTGTTGTGATTATTATTTAAATTTCTCTATTTATTTATTTTTCCCAACAATATGTTGGGGTGATGTACATTCTTTTGAGACAGCTCATACGCATTAGAGAAAGTTAAACTTTGATGATAAAAAATATATTATTACATAATAGCGACATATATAACTTAATTAATTAGATTATGAAGCACTATATAGTTGATATTTTTTGAAACATGATTCTTATAAGAAAAATTAAATTTGAGTTTCTCAAAATCTTAAAAAAGTTAGAAACTTGAATTTGTTGAAATAAATTAAGCAAATTTGAGTTTTCAGAATTTTGGTAGGGCATATTTTGTTTGGAAAAACTAATGGTCTCTTTACTTTACAAAAATATTTTCTAGAGTTAACTAAGTTTTGGTCTCTATAAAATTTTAACATTTTATTTTTAGTCCCTTTAAAAAAATTCTTAACTTTATAGTATCTAAAATATTTTGTTTTCATTTGTAGTCTCTATTTTTAAGTCAACTTAAATTTACACTTTAAAGTTTTGAATGATTTTTTACAATATGTTTAGAACATTTTAATTTTTTTTATTAAAAATTATAATTATTCACCAAAAGATAATTAAAATGAATTTTAAACGCAAAAAACTTAAAAATTCATATTTTTTAATATATATAATTTTTTGTGAAATTAAGAAATGTAGTTCATGTCATGCAT
Organism: Cicer arietinum; assembly: GCF_000331145.2. Taxonomy (NCBI): domain Eukaryota; kingdom Viridiplantae; phylum Streptophyta; class Magnoliopsida; order Fabales; family Fabaceae; genus Cicer; species Cicer arietinum. The sequence continues at coordinate 44,818,555 of NC_021166.2, forward strand.
CTATAAGAATGTCTCAAAATGAGTTTTCATGTATCATAATCATCTTACAATATGAAACAAATGGAATATAATATTCAAGTGTCGTTTGTTGTACCATTCTACTTATATTCTTGAAGTTTTTTGTTAGGGAGTTCCTATGGTATATTCAAAAACTGAAGGGTTTATACATTTGTTCTTTAAACATATAGGTTAACGATCATTGTTTAGGTATAACGTAACAAATTTAATAATTGTTTGATTGATTTTAACTCAAGAAAAGTTTATGCAGATCAAAACCCTAACCTAGCTATGCCGCCCTTTACACTCTGTCTTCCGCACAAAGCATGGGTGCTGCCCTCTGCGCAGTGCATGTGCGCTGCCACTACAAGTTCTTGTTACACGTTGCCCCTATTTCGCGATGTTTTCTCTGCTTCGGGTAGTAACATGGAATTCAGATTCATGACCAAACAACCAACGCTAGCCTCAGACTTAGGTCCATTGAGCCTCCTAATCATGGCATAAACGTTGACGATGAATGTTGTCTGCAAATGATCAAAACTTGAAGGACTCACAAATATATTATGCTCTTGTTTCTTTCAAAGCTAAGGTATTGGGGAAAAATTAGTTGTTACACATGCATGTATTGATATTCTTGTTTATAAGCTTGCTAGAGTGGAGTTGATTAAAGGTAATCCACTTTTTCCTATGCTTCATGTTGATTCAAAGGTTATGGATGAGTTGATTATGCCATGGAAGGATGCTCTGGTGGTTAAGCTCTTAGTTAAACAACTTGGGTTTCATACCATGAAAGATAAATTGGAATATGTAGAAATCTAAATGGAGAACTGGATATTATGAACATTGGAAACTCATTTTTCATGGTCAAATTTGATGTTGAGGAAGGAAATCAAGGGTAATGAATGGTGGACCATGGATGATTTATGACCATTACTTATATGCGAGAGAATGGATTCCTACGTTTAATGCAACGACGACAACCATATATAAAACGATGGTTTAGATTCGTATCCGAAGTTTTAACCTTATGTAGCATCCTTTAGGCCATAACCTCAATGGTAGGAATGCTGATCAAGATCGATACATAAACTTCAAATGCGATGAGGGAAAAGTTTGTTTGAATGTGTGTTGAAGTTGACTTAATTGAACGCGTTGTTAGAAGAGTGGTGTCAATGACATGCGGTACCTTGTTCAATATGAAGAGCTACATGTAATTTACCCTCAGTGTGGTTGTTATGGCCATGTGTTAAAAGAATGTGATACTCCACAACAAGCTCCTCAATTGAATGCTATTATCTCCTCCACAATTGAGGAGGATTTCGTTGAAATTAATAGCGATAAGGGGAAGCATACACAAGAAGATGAAAATTCTTAGAAGGAGAACATTGATGATTCTGTGACTGTTATGCTTTTGGATGTTGCTAACGATAACCATGAAGAGAATAATGCACCAACAGATTTGCATGGAAATTGGATCAAGATTGAGAAGAAAAAAGGAACCCTAAAATAAAGGGATCCGATTTTGAAAAATGCCAAAAAGGTATGTTTAACGATTTACATAAATATATATTTATTGGCAATAATGATAAGGGGAGCATTTCTATGGGCACAATCATGAAGTAGTACATGCATGAGGTATATAGGGTCATACACCATGCAATCTTGGATTAAAAATAAGACTAAAAGAATGAGAAATGAGGCTAATATGCCTTGAGAAAATAGCCTATCAAAGAATACTTCCAACAAACCTACTCAACCAGTAGACATATACACATGGGGAGAGGGATACATTGACAAATTGGGCCCAATATCCCCTAAATATACACAAAGAGGTAACCCAAAAATCGTGATTGAAGCCAACGCTATGAGGAGAAATGAGTACATGGAGATATGACTCAACATAATTCCATTATGTAAAATCAAAAGAAGGTTGATCACATGGTTGATTTGGGCAAAGACTCAAATAACTCGAATAACATATCTAATGAGACTCTGGGAATGACCCTAGACTCTCTTATGTTGTTAAACTAATATGGGGTCCTATTTCTATGTACGTTTTCCTCTCCTTGTCTATTCTTTTTAATGACATTGTTATCTTGGAATTGCAGAGGTACTAGAGGTACAAATTTCTGGGACGTAACATCCATCACAACATTATTGTAGGTAAACATTTTTTGAATGATATTATTTCTCCATCTCAATAGAGTTTTATTTCGGGGGATAACATCCATCACAACATTATTGTGGCCCAAGAGATAGTTCGCACCATGTCCCGCATGCAAGGTAAAACTATGTTTATGTCTATTAAAATTGACTTAGAGAAAGCTTATGGTCGACTCAACTGGAACTTCATTGAAAATTGTTTGGTAGAGTGCAAGTTTTCGAAAAAGCTTATTCATGTCATATATCATTATATTACTTCTCCCACCTAAAAATCATGTGGATTATAGATCAAGTAGACTCCTTCACTCATAAGAGTGGTTTTAGACCAGGGGATATGTTATCCCTTTATCTTTTTGTCATCATCATGGATAAACTCTCTCATATCATAATTCACCAGGTTGAAGCTAATTACTCGAAACCTATGTGTGGTGAAAGGTATGGTCCCAAAATATTTCACCTTTTTTTTGCTAATGATCTTCTTCTTTTTGTAGAGGTTTTGATCGAACAAGCCCACTGTGTTATGCATTGCCTTGATCTACTCTGTTAAACATCAAGACAAAAGATCAATGGTAAACATAGGACATTTTAACCACATTGGGGGCTTGATATTATCCAACTTTAGAATGATATTATCCAACACACATGCTTATCTAAGGTTGACAGTTTGGGTAGATAGTTGGGGGCTAATTTTCCTTAAGGGAGAAGTAATTGAGGACATTTTAACTGCATTGTGCATAAAATTCAAAATAAGCTGGGTGGTTGGAAGCAATAATGCTTAAGTTTAGCTAACAAAATTACTTTTTCTAAATTAGTTATTAACTATATTTTGTATTATCATATGCAATATGCAAATATCACAAAAGGTATTTGTGATGATATTAAGAAGATTCAACGCAAGGTTTGTGTGGGGCGACATACAAAGTGGTCATAAGGTCCATCTTGTTGGTTGGGACATGTGTTGTCAACAAAAAATCAATGGTGGATTAGGTGTCAAGAAACCTCATCGTATGAATGAGACTTTTCTCATGAAAATATGGTGGAATCTATTACAAAACCTTGATGATCTTTGGTGCAAGGTTCTTATTAGTAAATATGGGAGGAACAATGAAACAAACTTTTTAGTAGGTTAACAGACTATACTAGTCTTCTATCAAATGCAGACTATACATGTCAGACTTAGGCCTTAATTTTTTTGATAGGTCAGGCTTAGGCCTAGCAAAATTTAACTCGACCCAACCTACTCCCACCCCTGACTGCATCCGAATACGGATGGGCCAAATAATTTGGGGTGGGGAGGCACTAACAAACACCACTTTATAGTCCATAATGCTTATGATATGCAACATGAAAGTGGCACAACTGCATAAAGTAATTGGAAGATTATATCGGGGTCAAATGTCCTCATCACATCCAGGCCTTTATGTGGTTAGCAGTGCATCAATGTATTCTCACCAATTTTTGAAGGAGTAGATGGGGAATAGAAATTTCTCCTTCCCGTTCTAGTTGTGGGGGGATGATGAATATACCCTTCATGTATTGTGTGACTGTGTGCAGGCTACTAATGTGTGGTTCATATTTGTTTCTTCTAATGACATAACTAGCTTTTTTTCTTCTAATTGTAGGGAGTGTATTTTCAGCAACCTTATCAAGCATGGGAGTGGAGCTCCAAATGATAGTTGGCAAACAATCTTCATGACAATGTGTTGGTTTCTTCGGACGCAGAGGAATAAAGTAATTTTTTAGGTTGATTTTAAAAGACCAATTGATCTTGTGGGGGCTATCTTGAAATACTCTAAAGATATTGATGATTGTAATCACCATCATTTGCACGAAAGTTGGATAAAGCCTCTTGAGGGTTGAATAAAGTTGAACAGTGATGGCACTTGCAAAGGGAACCTCGAGACTTCGGGGTGTGGAGGTCTTTTTCACAACTCTAATGGGCATTGGATTAAAGGTTACGCAAAGAAAATTGGTACGAGCGACACTTTTCATGCTAAGATGTGGAGTTTATACCTTGTGATGAATATAGCGTAGAGGGATCGTATTTTGCACTTTATTGTGGAGAATGGTTCAAAAATCTTGATTGACATAGTGTTGAAAAATTGTAACATCAGAGGGGTTGTTCCCACTTTAGTGAAACACATCCAAATCCTCTTAGCGTTTGATGGACTCGTCCAAGTCCATCATACTTGGAGGGAGGGTAACAGGTGTTGATTGACTTGTCAATTATAACCTTTCTTTGTGGAACTTTAGTTATAATACCGTGGAGAAACTTTCTAACGACCTTCATTGTTTGTTGTTTGATGATTTGTCTAGTGCTTACATGCCAAAGAACGTTCATTATATTTCTTAATTTCTTTTTGTTTTCGTTTGGACTTAGAACCATAGAAATATTCACATGGTGACCCAAACTAATTCTTATCTTATTAAGATTCAAATTGTATTGTTAATTTGGTGCAAGAATCATGACAAATTAGTTGTATACTGTAATAAAATATAAAATTTGGAAGAATTTGTTTGATTTAAAATGAACATGTTAATTTAACTTAATGTTTCTCAATTGAAATTCCAAGCTAAACTAGCTTTAGTATGACATGAGAATGCAAAAGTCCCTAATTGCCATAGAAAAATAAAATATTAAATGGCACAATTTCACCTTGTTTAGCACTTTCTTACTTTTTTTTTCCTATATAATTTTTCCTTGTAAAATGAAAACTAGCTTCATAAAAAAAGTTTATCAGAAAAACATAAAAGTACTTAATATTCTAATTAAGACCACAACACAATAGAAAAGTATATTATGGTCGAAGAGAAGAGAGAACTACATCTTGGAGGGAGCTATCTCTTTGCATAGCAGTTTTGAATTCATCAAAGGTAACTTTTCCATCACTATTGGCATCCATTAAGTCAAATATCTCATCCAATTTTCCAGGTTCAGTGATATCAGTTGGAAGACAATCATATGGCAAAGCCTGTTTAATTAATGTATATTTATGTTAAAAGATGAAAGTCAAAAGATAGCAAAATTTTAAGGTGAACCTTCTCCAAGTATAGACAATTTACCGATGATTAATGCTTAAAAGTTATTTAAAACTTTAATTAATTATCGACGACATTTTTCAAAATTATAAGTTAACCATTCTCCTCATTTTTACGGCTGAAATGATGATCTGATAAATGTCAATTAAACAAATTGAATTTTGAAAGATACATTTATTTTCTTTTATTTTTATCGAATTGACATTGATCGAGTCATTATCTCAGCTATAAAAATTTGAAAATCATTTACTTATACTCTTGAGTAATATCACCGATCCTAGTTAGAATTTCAAATAACTTTTAAATAAATATATACAATGGACCGTTTATAAACGTGATTCATCGTACAATCTGCACATAAAATAAGATTAGATAAGTGGAAGGAGTGTGAATTACTCTGAGCATAGATGCTACTTCTTCTTTGGAGATGCACCCAGATCTATCTGTGTCATACATCTATTTGCAAAAAAATAAAATCAGAGAGAAAAATGAGCTCAACATGTTAAAAGCTATCAATTGTTTGAGTTAAAAGTTAAAATTTAATTAATAAAAATTGATATATTTAATCTATAATATATTAATTTTTATTAATCAAATTTTAGATTAAATATCTATAAAAAAGATCAAAGAAATTAGTTTAAAAAAATCAACTAGAATAACTATTTTGTGTATTTTTTATTAGCATTAACCTGAAAGCACAAACGGAGAGCATCCTCTCCTTTGGAATTCTTGAGACTGGAAAATCCACAAAGTAACTCTCTCATGTCAACTGTTCCATCACGGTTGTTGTCAAATAAGTCAAATATACGAGGTGCAAAAGGAATCAATGATGGCATATTCATTGCTTTTAACACCTCCTCAAACTCACATAGAGTAGCATTGTCTCTATTTGCACATCTGTTAACAACTCTAAACATTAATTCAACCAAACTTTGAAAATGAAAATGAAAATTTAGAGTCAGTTATTAAATTAGTCTCCCCCATAGGCACAATATTATAACGTTTATTCTATCAAACTTTTAAAATAAAATTACTAAAAATATTTCTGTATATTTTTGTGAAAATATTTTCTGTTTCATTTATTAAAATGTGCGTTTTACTTTGATAAGAGACTTTTGAAGTGAATTATTGTTATAAAAATAAGATAAAATGTGTGTTAATAAAAATACATTTATTAAAATAATGAAAACAATTTTTTAATATTTTCATTATTTTAAAAAATGTAGATAATTATTTACTTCAAAAGTCTATTACCTTCTTATTAATTAGTAAAACTAACATAAATTTAAAATGAAAACAAAAAATACTTTTACAAAGTAAACGACTCTAATTTATCGGTCAATTTAATTTCTAAATTTTGCGATACAAGGACTTAACTTGTTTAACAAAATACACATTCAAGAATTTGAAGCAAATTTCAATCATTCAAAGATTAATATAATCCAAGTTATTTCTTTGAAAACAAATTTGATTATTTATTAAAAAAAAAATTTATAAAAAAATATTAGGATAGACGGATGAAATCCAATCTATAATAGAAAAAATTTTAGAGTTCATTTAACATTTACAAAATGATTTATATTTGTCTCAAATAATTCTAACGAATATCGAAAGTGCAATCCAATACATATTTTTTACCCCTATATAAAATAATTGGATTTTACTCAAAATGTTTTATTCCGAAGAGCTAATTTAAGTGTTTTCTATGACAATATTTTTTGACTTTTGGGTACTTACATGTTCTTGAAATGTATCCTGAGATTTTCAATTTCGTCTTCTTTGAGATCGTAGGATCCAATCAAGGATCTCAATTTTTTGGTTCTTAGGAAGATTGAGGAACTCCAAACACTAGCAATTGCAGCTGCACGAAGTTTGCGTCTTGCATTAAAGCTTTGTAGCCTTGACACAATCTCAGGGTCCATTTGATCATCTTTTGCTTTCTCACCTTTGACCCATGGATCACTTAGAAGCTGTTCCAACAACACAAAATACAACAACATGTGATGTTTGTGAGGGTTTTTATTCTCCTTAAACATGTCATTCAAATGCCTCAAAGTCCCAAACATGCATCTTTAAGCTTGAAAATAATATGATACATAGGAAATATTGACACTAGATTTGAGAAACAAATATTTAGGCATTGCTACTATTTTTCGTTAAAAAAAATGATAGCTAGAGTCTAAATTAAGTTTATGTTAATAGCCTCAACGTGTCATTGATATCCCATGGTGTTATCCAACAAAGACATTAATAACATGTTGGGGCAACTTTAATTTATGTGTGTGATTTTTAGCCTAATAACATTTTGGGGCTGATAGTAGTAGAAGTTCAATTCAAATGAGTGAATTTTGTTCAACAAAGACTCATGTTTTCTTTTTGCATAGGTGTTTCATTCTATATACACACAAAATTAAAGATATGCCTAATTCCCATTGCTGAAGTTGTTAAGAGAGTACAATACCTCTAGAGCACTAGGTCTCTTACTAGGATCAACAGTAAGAAGACTTGAAATCAAATTCTTTGCTGATTGGGAAATTCCCTTCCAAGTTTTCTCATAAAAACTAAAATTCCCCTGTTCCAAAGTATTTTACTTAGTAAGCAAAAACATTATTGAATGAACTAATTATGTGTGAGATGTTACTTACATTAATTATCATTTGTTGCTTTTGGCGATTATTTTGAGCAACGAAAGGTGGATACCTGTAAAAATGTTATAAGCAAATAATGTTAAGTTACATAAAGAGAAATATAATAAGACTTTTCATCCATATTTTTTTTTTGGAAGCAAATGACAATTGGTCACCAAAAGTGCAAAATTGAGTAATTATATGACCCATTTTTCCATATTTTTATTTTCATTTCAACAAGTGATGACTTTCTCTTTTATTTTTCCTTTTTTTATAGTTTCTTAGACCAACTAATCCCACATCTAATGCTTGTTTAGTTTAGCATTTGGAAAGTTTAAAAGCTTATGCATGGGTTTGAATTTTATTTTATTGGTGTGTCACTACTACACTCACAATTGAAGGATGAACTAACATTTGAGATTCACATACTACTATTTAGTGAAAGATGAATTACTGTATTTTCAAATCGATACTATCTTTTATAAGTTTGGAAATTCTAAACATAAATCATATCACTGTTGATAGGCAACAACTCAATTTTCTTACTTGACATCCAAACATAAAACCAAACACAATTTCATCATAAAATCTAACACAAATTAAGTCGAGTGTCTCAAGTAGTTAATGAAGTTTAATTAAGAACGAATTATTCAAAAGAATTCAAATTTAAATTCTAATTGAAACTATTGTTTATCGGATTTTATCTACTTTCTCCCGATCTCTAAATTAACATGGCCCCTTTCTTGTGAGAACCAAATGGTTAAAGACAAAAACATGTGAAGAAACCTAACATAATTTTAACATATGAAAGACACCAATTTTCTTACTTGACATCAAAACATACTCAAGTGATCAACGAAACTCAATTAATTACGAATAGTTTTAAAGATTTCAAATTCAATTTTTTGTTGAAATAATTGTTGATAAAATTTCATCTATTTCTTGACTGAACTTTAGATTACTAAAGTTGGTGTTTCTTAGAAACAACAAGGTTAAAGACAAAAAAAAAAAAAAACACAAAACCTATATGAAAGAAAAAAAAACATACCCAGAAAGTAAGATATAAAGAATGACTCCAAGAGACCACATATCACTCTTAGTAGTGATTTTCCCTTGAGAAAGAGCCTCAGGTGAAACATAATCAATAGATCCAAACAAACCAACAACAGGGTCAGTAAATTCCTCAACAGAACTCAACCCAAAATCCATAATCTTAAGAGGTGAATCTTTCCTAACATCCAAAAAAAGACAATTTTCAGGCTTCAAATCTCTATGAACAATGTTAGCTCTATGAATAGCCTCTAATCCAGCTACAATCTGATGAACAACAGTTGCAGCTTCAGTCTCACTATACTTATCTTGTGCAACAATCCTATCAAAAAGTTCACCACCACTACAAAGCTCAAGAATAAGATGAACACCATTTGAATCCTCATAAACATCATAAAGATCAATCACATTTGGATGTGGTGAAACATTTTCAACTATTCTTCTCATTACAAGAATCTCATTTGTTAACAAAGTATCTGAGACTGAAACTTGTCTCATAGTTACTGTGCTCTTCTCTCCACCTGATAATTTTTTTCTTGGTATTCCACTAGGACTATTTGATGTGCCTAATCTTCTTAGTGTTTTTATTGCTACTTGTGCTGATTTTTCATCATTGCTTGATTTTTTTGTACCTTTTCTAACAACAGAAAATCCACCTCTTCCTAGAATTTCTGAAACATCATATTCATCTGAGAGTTTTCTTGTTCCATGTCCCATGATGATTGTAAATTGTAATAATTAACAAAAAAAAATGGAATATTTTTTGAAGACTTAGAAAATGAATGAAGAGGAAAAGAACAAGAGGGTATGTAATTTATGTTTCAATAATAGGATTCCAAAACGCGTATAATGAAATGGTCGAGAATGACATTAGCCTATAATATAAGATTTTTGTATTTGTTTATGAACTATATAATATGAATTTAATTGAGATAGGTGCAAGGGAATAATGTAGGCTGGTAAGAGCTGTTTTAGAATGGACAAAGAGAGAGTCAACTGCTACCTTTTGTAATCCTAAGTTTCACTATTCATCATTTTAGACAAATTCAAATTATAAATTTGTCTGCCTAAACTACAAAACATAAATTAAACTAACCAAATCCGTATCATGGTATATAGGATTTTATTTTTTAATTCTAATTTTCTTTCATGCACCAAAAATGTTTCAATAACGTTAAATCATTTCTAATATATTTTACTATTACTGTAATAAAATTTAATCAAACATATGTGTAAAATTGGTTAGACTTTCGCTACATAGTTATTAAACTTATTCTTTTATATACTTTCTAATATGATTTGAAACATTTCGCTTTGCATCATTTCCTTTCACAAATTTGAGAATTTATTAATAAATTCTCACAAATTTTACAAAGTGTTGTCATAGTAAAAACGAGGGAGATTGTAAGGTGTCTCTTTAATTAATTTTAGTTTTAGATTTAGTGTTTTGATTTATGTCAATTTACTTAATCTAAACGGTGTTTATGTGAGTGTTTTGTTAACTCTCATTCTCTAGCACTTGCATAAAATACTTAATAAAAAAAGAATTCATGAAACATAAGTTTTTATCGTGCATAAACTTAGTTACTTGTTGATTTAGCATACATTAACTTTGAAGCATGATCATATTGCATGGATATCATTCAAATCACATTTAAAACATTTTCTAAGTGTTTTTAAACTTTGTAAATCTGACTTATCAATTTATGAATCAACGAACTACAAGAACTCATTTTTTGAAGCCACATGGATGTAAATCGACTCATTTGATGTGTGATTCAACTTACCAGAAAGAGAGAAAGTTTTGTAAGTCAACTTACTCTTGTGTAAATTGTAACATCCAAATATTTTATTTTTATATTTTACCTTGTTAGGAGTTGAGATAATTATTCTAAAAATTATCGGCTACTATTGTAATATGTTATTTTAATTTTAATAATAATAATAATAATAATAATAATAATAATAATAATAATAATAATAATAATAATAATAATAATAATAATAAAAGGAACCGTTAAAAACA
>NC_021166.2:44829882-44834962 GCF_000331145.2 Cicer arietinum
CTTTCTCCACTTATGTCAACGTTACCTACTGGTTTAAGGTTCTCACTCCTGCCTTAACGTCGCTTGTGGCTTAACGTTGCTTAGAGTTCATCCTTTTTTGATAAAAGGAAACAAAAACAAAACATACGTCTTCCATTCAAAAAACACTCTTGCGATATAAAAAAAAGGGTTTAGGAGAGAGAGACCACTTTGATAGAAAAGACAACCACCAAAAGAGAAAAGAGAGGAGTAACTCCATTCCCGAATTTGTTAAATCAGTATCAGAAAAACATCGATTGCGCATTCGTTAACCGTTAGATCGGTCTGATTTTTGGACAGAAGGTTCGCAACATTCAGAACCACGTTTTCAAAGGTCGGATCGGCGAAATGACGTTCAGAGAGGAAGAAAACGTGCTCGCACAGCAGCAGGTGTGAAATGAGTGAGACAAGAGTTTGTGAAGTATAATTCTAAATATAACTCTATTAATGGTAAGGGCATCACTCCATTCGCTTTCCTATTTGAAATATATGTGATATAAATGTACTGTGATGTTATTTATTGGTTTTGTTTGTGTGTTATCTTCAAAATTAATATTAATAATTATTGTGCTTGACATGTTCAAAGTGTGGAAAATAAATGTTATGTGACATGTTGTTATAATGATTGTGTTGAACATATTCAAAGTGCGAAAAATAAATGTTATGTGATATATTGTTATAATGGATGTGTTGAGCATATTCAAAGTGTGAAGAATAAATGTTATGTGATATGTTATTATAATGGTTGTGTTGAACATATTCAAAGTGTGGAAAATAAATGTTATGTGATATGGTGTTATAATGGTTGTGTTGAACATATTTAAAGTGTGAAGAATAAATGTTGTGTGATATGTCGTTAAGTTAGTATTGCATTATATTTTATTAAAGTGTCCACATTCATGCATTCATTCATAGTCGTGTGGTGGTGCGTCCATAATTGATTGGAGCCCACAGATCCTTGCCGGGATGTTGAGCTAGTGGTGTTGCTTGGAAGGACCCACGAAGTTCGAGTTAGTGGTGTTGCTTGGAAGGACCCACGAAAGCCCTTGCGGGGGAGGCGATATTCCAGAATCATTACATTGGCATATAAATTAAGTAATAAGGTATGTTTGGGTATGCATTTACATTGACATATAGATTGAGTGATAAGGTCTGTTTGGGCGAATTAACGTTGTTAAATATGTGATATAGTACTTTTATATTTTGTACCTCTCGGTAGTTGGATTGGTGAATTAATGTTATTAATTACGTAAACATTGTACTATTATCTTTTAATTGTCATTGTATCTTTGGTGCGTTGTGATTTTAACTGTTAAATGAAGTAAATGATTTATTTATATTTTGCTATAACAACTATATATACATGCATATTTGCTCTTTGTTTGTTATTTGGAGATGACCCTTACATTTGACAGGACGTCACGTATAGTATTATTTGGGCAAATAATATCACAATCAACCTAATAGGAGAAATGCGAGAAAGTACAATAGCATGCAGTTGGAGGCTCCGAGATACTTCTGTATCGGTGTTAGACTTGTTTGGTGAGTTTTCCACAAGTCCAAAGTTTGTGACTAACTAGGATTTATGTTTGGGTAGTAAAACATCGAGAGTTTTGACTCTAGGAGTTTCTTTTGTTTAATGTATTAAATTTACTTTTAGTAATTGCAAATACTCTTGATTTATTATTTTTGAAATATAATTAAAATAGTTATTAAATGATTTGAAAGTAAATGAATATTTAAGATAATCATAAATAAATAAAAATGAATTTGTAATTTTACGTATAGAATTTCAGTAGTTAATGTCTCGAAAAAGCGGGATGTTACATAAATCGACTTACATAGTTTCAAACTTCAAAAATTGGTTTTCAAACACGTGTAATTCGAGTAACTTGATATATGAATCGACTTACAAACCTGCAGACTTCAAATTTGACAGTTGTAAGGTTGCTATGGTAGTTACAAATGGTTATTTCTTTTGGAATTCGTTTTTCATCAGCATAACTTGTTCATGCATCAAATAAAAAGTTTTCCATTCAGTTCTAAACACAAGAGTAATTTCACATATTCCCCATACTCAAGCATTCAAGATCATATCATAGATTGAAAACACTTTCTTAATCATGTCGGATATGCAATCGAGTTTTGAAGCGATAAACAACAAAAAAATATTGATTGTTAGGGTGTCTATTCTAGATGTGAATCATCAAGGGTATATTAGTGGATTGCGTGTTGAAGGGATGAAGAAGACATTCTTCAGGGAAATTCCTAGATAGGTATTTCTAGGTGTCTATCTTACTAAAAGTGAAATGTGATCTTCACGTTGAAGCTAGATTTGTGTTCATAATTTGGTGTTCTAAGATTTTGTGTAGAAGAGTGTTTAAGAAAAAGAGTTTATGTGTAAGGTTTTTTAACATCTAGTGAATGATCTTGTAAACACTCTCAAATAATAATCAAAGTTTGATATCGTAGAAATATAATAAAGTGATAAAAAAAAAAGGTTAAATAAGTTTTTAGTCCCTATAAAATTTAAAAAAATTATTTGTAATTCCTAGAAAAAATCACATATTTTAGTCTCTATAAAATTATTATACATGCAATTTTAATCTCTAATGGAGCATCAACATATGTTTTCGAATGATTTTTTGAATATATGTTTATAATACTATAAAAAGTTCCTTTACAAATAATGAGCTCAAAATTCAATTTCTAATTCCATATTTTACATACTTTTATCTTGAACATATGACATTTAAAAAATTCATATTGAATTCATCTCAAATTAAGAAAATTCTAAATTTGTGCATATGAACTTTTAATAATGTTTTAAACATACTTGCAAAAAAACCATTCAAAAATTTAAAAGTTGAAGGATGTTTATTTCCGCAAAGATTAAAACAACTTGTAGAATAATTTTCTAGAACCAAAAAATGTAATATTTTTTTTTATAAAAACTAATAACACAATTTCAAAATTTTATAGCGACTAAAACTTATTTATCAAAAATTAAATATAATACTTCTCTGGAAATTTAACAATTCATAGAGATCATTTCACAGGCTTTTTTTTCTTCATCTTCCTCAATCCTAAAATTCTTTTTTAATTCAATCTTTCTTAAATTCACTGGCAAAATTATGATCTTACGATATGATTGTTCACCAAGAGATTAAATAAAATAAAGATAACATGTTTGAAAGACACAAATTACTAATTAATAAAGACAATGTTGAGTATGACTCATAGATTTGGCCAACTGATTGTTGTGGGAGAAACTGAGGGTACAAGGGGCAATAGCTTCCCGTGGAGGTTGAGGTATTGTTGCAATATAAATCTTATTATTACTATTTAAGCACAAGTTGTACTTTGCAAACTCTAATTCATGCATCCAATAAAAAGGAACTACAACCGCTCTGTAGTCAGAGACGTAAACATAATTGGCCGAACTTAATTACCAAATGTCTTGAGTTCCTATTAGCCATTTCTCTCTTTATTGTTTTAAGATCGTGTTGCTGTTCTAACAATTGGTATGAAATGACAAGTAACTCTTGTGCAAAATTTGAGGTGACAAGGTTCGATACAATGAACAACTTCGCATTATGGCAAATAAGGGTTAAGGATATGTTGGCACAAGAATGTCTTCAAAAGGTGTCGCGTGAGGAGAAATCGATAGACATGACATAAGTCGATTGGACGAAGATGAAGGATAAGGTCGCAAATATGATTCTTCTGTGTGTAACAGATGAGGTGATGTATTATATCCTACACCTAACATCTCCAAAGGAAATTGTTTCATACTATTTGAAGAAAAGTAATTTAATTATAAAGACTTAACTCTGTATTTGTGTCCAATTATGGCAAATTAAGTGTTTGTTTTCAAGGACTTGACTATACTAAGCCCAAAAATTGAGAAGGCGCATTCCAAGAACTTTACTTTACTAAGAGTTTGGAAGAAGTTACTCAAGAAATTAAATGTATTAAGCTAGATGTTTGAGTAAGGTTGTATCTCAAGGATTTGACTATACTAAAAGCTTGAAAAGATTTTTTAGTAAAAAATCCTTTAGGTTAAAGAGACTAGACGTAACTACTCGTTGGATAGCGAAACAAGATAAATATGTGTGTCGACTCTTTTCTCTCTATAATTCATATCATTGTAAACATTTCTAATAATAATTTTTGAAGTTGAAATACTCTATTTTTTAAAACTAAGACAGAAATTTTAAAGTCTAGTCTAGATAAAAACGTTAAAATGACAGTTCAAGGTCCTTCATTTACACCCGAAACATTGACATAATTGATGTCAAGGTCGGTTTGACAAGTGAAATTTATACGAACACATTTTTAGGGGACCACCTATCCACCATGGCATCCGCCTAGGTTTTCATACGAAAGGAAGTAATATTAAATCAAATTTGTTTAGCAATTCATCATTATTATGATATTATCTAAGTAATGAGAATGTCAGTTATTTTAGAAAAAATTACTTCAAACATAATGTTGTGTAGCTATGTCTCTTCGTCCAAATATCATAATAATTCCAAGGTTGCAGTTGATATGGTTAATACTCACAAGTTATTCCAATCCTTTCAATGGAAGATTGTTCAGATTCTAGCTCTGTTGGAAGGAGCGTCATATCTATATGGGTGATAACTTTCAGATGAGAATTTTGTACACATTCCAAAAGTACAGTACAGATGCAAATCCCCTTTAAAAACAAAAGGTTTGGAAACATGCTTCCAAATATAATGAAAAAGTATCTTCAAATTTGACATTAGTTCATGTAACTAAATCCAATTTACAATGTGTATTTCTGGAGCACTTCAGCAATCATGATAGATCAGGGGTCACGCATTTGCACCTTATACTACCGACTATTAGGGCCACCGTGGAGGTTGGCGGACAACCATAGGTCAACTCTAACATATTAATTCACTTTTTCGCTTTTAATTAACATGTTACCCAAAACGAAATATAAGCAGAAATATTAACCGCAAATTTAATGTATTTAATCTTAATTTAAACCACATCAACTTTTCAGGTATTATTTTTGCTTATATTTCATTTC
>NC_021166.2:44834982-44862365 GCF_000331145.2 Cicer arietinum
CAGGAGTATGTTCAATGCGTCGTCCTAAGGCAGCGATCCAAAGGATGACACAACCTTGTGGTAAGTTTTTTGGAGGTTGATAAGGTGGTTGCAACCTAGAGATTCCAGAAATTTCCATTCCCAAGAACAAAATAAAATCAACC
Organism: Cicer arietinum; assembly: GCF_000331145.2. Lineage (NCBI taxonomy): Eukaryota > Viridiplantae > Streptophyta > Magnoliopsida > Fabales > Fabaceae > Cicer > Cicer arietinum. The sequence continues at coordinate 44,835,126 of NC_021166.2, forward strand.
CATGATTGAAATAGCTATATAATGAATATAGTAAAACTACAATATTGCCTATAATTACTGAAGAACTTAACAGAGGAGTTAGAAAGCATCACATATATTCCACTTAATCAACCTTGCATTAACTTAAAAGAAACATTCACTGATTCTCATATCTACAAACCTCTCTACTTAAAGGTACACAGATCTCAGAATGGCGAAGATGCTATTCGACGTAGTTGATATTTAGGTTCTTCAATTGGTTCACATGGTAACATATTCTCTAGCTCCTGCATGTAGAGGCAAAAAATTAATTAATCAAACAATCTGATAATATAAAGAAGCAAGAGAGTAAGCATATACAAAAGAGCTTGTATGTCTGTGATTTTAGTGGGTAAAAATAACCATAGATACAATGTGTATATATGCATAGAGCTTTTATAAAGATCATCCTAACAAATACTGCTAGTTGTATAATAAGGAGCAAGCAATGTTGCACCAGTAAATCAAAGTCCTGATCACCCAAAAAAAATAAAACATCGTGAAGCAGAAGAAATCCAAGGTATATAGTTCATGATATGAAACTCGAGTGCATGAAAGTAGTAATTTCGAAGGTTAAACAATTTTATGCTTTGAGTGGGAAAGATGTTGCGAGATGAGTCATTTGCACGAATGGAAAATTTTAAAATTGATAATCCCCTTAGCGAGATTCATTATAGTATCTTCGTGAGAGAAAGAATTGTATCAGAACTAGCATGATTGTTTCTGTTTGTCAATCACATTATTTGATGTTGATGCATCCTAATCAATTACATCAAGACATCAATGTCATAGAAACCGGTACCAAACATAAATATTTTAAGGGAATAAACAATTGATGCTAGAATAGGTTTACACAATGGGTTCCAAAGAAATTCGAGAGCCTTGGATCTCTCCCTCCCAAATACTACTTTTCTGTTTTTCTGACTACCCAATAACAGGCTGCAGTTTCCTATTTATTCACATACAATAAATAACTAACTTAATAACTGCTATTAGTTATTAATTATAAATAACTGCCTATAACTAACTATCATTTGTTTCTACCCTCTCTAATACAATGCTGATGCTGTAATGCTTTAAAAACGTTTATTTTCAAAACATCGTTTTCAGTGTTTGTGGAAATCAATTCTTTGTAGTTAGCTTCCATCTTCTCTCTATCTATTACAAATAAAAAAGAAAATGTCATTCCAGCCTCAAAGTAATCGGACCCTTAGAATCCATGTTTTCAAATGCACTAATCTTTACTTAGTATATCAGGGATGTCAGGTTGATCAATGGCTCCATTCCTATTTCATTCAAATCTAACAGATTCAATTATGAGAATTAAAGGAAACAATTTGCATAATCCAAATGACACATGCTCAGGTCTAGACTACAGAAACATAATATGCAGAGTTTCCTATCTCGAGACCATGCAAAGAATTGTATAATAATTGAAACTGAGACTGTCTCTTATCATATGCTGAAAATATATTCCAAATGGTTGTATGACTCAATCTGAGGACTGTAAAGCATAATCTAACCTTTTGTCTCTTCAGCTTTTTATTTTCCTCTTCCAAGTGCGACACTTTATTCTCCAATTCATTTGTGTAAGCCTGTTCATAGAAGTTATTATTCAGGGTTAGGGTTTTCAAAGCATAACAAAACATTAAATAATAGCACTTTTGTAGCACCGACACTTCTGATCGAAGGCGTGTCTCTGTGTTCGACACACGACACCGACACATTGATTACATTCAATTAATTAATTTTCTCAAACTATTACCATTGTCGGCGTGTCCAGGTTAGTGTCGTGTCAGTATCTGTGTATCATAGAATAATAGTGACGTACAACACTCAGAAATAAAGAAAAAGAGAGAGAGAGAGAGAGATCACCTGTTTCCTTGCTCTAGAACGTGCAGCAGATTCCCGATTCTTGATCATCCTTTTCTGCCTTCTCTCAACTGTCTTCTCCACCATATCCTCTGGAGTGCTCCTTTTTCTTCCAGGCATCTGTGTATCCGACACTGTTCCCATAAGAGGTGAAGCCAATGCCATATGACTATCCGCAAAGGGATTGTCCAATGAAGCACCGGCTCCCATGTGCAACGGCTGTGCTAAACCCTGGCTAGGCATATAAACTCCCATGAAACTTTGTTGTGGATGCTGATATTGTGGTTGCGGATACTGTATCCACTGACCTTGCGGAGGAAACTGCGATACTGCTACGTTTGAATCAATCCCTTCTGTAGAATCGGCGTTTGTTTTATTAGAAGATGCTTGAGCAACAATACCTGCTTTCACCAAGAAATCTTCCAATGTCATCTCTCCTAAAGTAGTTTGTCTCTCTCGTGACTTCTTTTCCTCGCCGTCTTTCTTTTGTTGGATATCTCTCCAAACCTCATCCACAGTCTTCTTGCTTAATGCGTCTGTTAACGACAGACTAGCTTGACGTTGTAGAGAAGCTTGACTAGCCTGTGCTGTGCCTTCGTTCTCCGTACTCGTTGATTGGCTCACTTCAACTGTCCATACATTTTTCAGAAGCTCGTCGAGGTTCATACTACTTAGTGGCTTCCCTAAATCACCTAACTGATTTTGAACCTCATCGAGTGTGAGACTGTACACTGAGTTTTGTTGCATAAGAGGGTGGAGTTGTGATCGTTTTCCACTACCATCTCCACCACCTTGAGACCCCACTGTTTGGATCCCCATTTACCAATTACCCTTTTAACAATTCACTTCATTTCTCATGCTTAACTATTTAAGTAGTATGCAAATGAAACCATATGATCATAACCTTCAATCCTGCCCAAAAATGTTAGAAGCTGATAAGAGTTCACAATTACCATTTTATGGAGTGATCATGCGAAAACTCTTATCTACAATAACCAACAAGCCTAGAAATGCATTAGAAGAAAACAATCAATCAAAGGAAACAACGAAGTGTATAATTCATAATTCAAACTAGTCAAGAGGAACAATGAGATCTTTTACAATGTAGCCTTCACACTTCAGATTGAAGGCGTTTAGTCTAACAGCTGACACATGTCGGTGTCGAATACTGACATGACACCGACACATGTTGTACATTCAATATTTCCCATTTTCTTAAATTATTACTGATGTTTGTCTCTGTGCTAGTGTCAATATCGTCTTAGGTGTATGTGCTTCATAGATCTTGTAATTTAGCACCAGGCTTCATATCATTTTCTTTAAAAAATTAAAACCAAAAAGAAAGAAGAAAGAAAATTTAAAACAGTATAGTAAATCTGTTTTACTTACCATACCAAATGATTAAAATAAATTAAGACCTAATGATGTAAATAAAGTCTTATGACTGAACTATAAACAGAGGACAGATTTTGAGGGGACTTATGAAGCACCAATACTGACACCGGTAATAATTTGATAAAATGATTTAATTGAATGTAATCAATGTGTCGGTGTCGTGTTCTCCAGAGGAGGGGACAATGACATAAAATGTAGTGAAAATGTCATACTAACAATTCACATAATTAGTATTCGTGATAAATTTAAGCAAATGAAAATAAGAAACCTTATTACAGCTACCCTTCCTAATGAAAAAATAAAAAAGAACACATTTTTTTCAATTATTTTCAGATTACTTTAAAAAGGGTCATTAGAAAATAGAAACATGATCCCTTTGCATGCAAGATCAAACATACAGCTACCTAAATCAAATTTCCATTGAAACCCAAAACCCCATTATCAAAACACACAAATTACTTTCTGTTACTTCAGTCCAAAAGCATTTCCATCCTTTCCCTATAAAACTTTCAGAAACATGACAACAAAATGAGAGAGAAAAAAAAAACAAGGAACAAAAATTCACGAGAAGAAAATAAATTCGCTCATAGAAGAGAATGAAGAAAAACGCCCATAATTCAGATAAAAAATTTCAATTAATGATTTAAGAGGAAACCCATTTGCATGCAACAAATTCAGTGTCACTGTAGAAGAATAAAAAACAACTCAATCAGAAAAAATGATGAGAAATTGAGATCAAACCCATTACAGACCCAGTTTCTGTTACTGACATGCAATGACAAAAGACAAAATTTAAAGAAAAAACATCATAGAAATAGGAAATTGCAAGAAAAATTATGAAGATGGAAACAATAAGCGAACCTTTGTGTAGTCGGAGAGAAAAAGACACCGATCTGAAAAGTTTCGAAGCAATGAGCAGAAGCGTAATGGTGATGAGAGAAGCTTTCAGAAGTGTGAATAATACGAGTGTGAGAGACAATCAAGAGAGAGAAATGGAATGTACGAAAGAAAAAAAAAAAACCCACCAAATGGCAGTTGCTCAATTTTTGTAAATAAAAAAATGAAGGATCTCTACTAACATTTTAAGTAAAAATAAAATAAAATAATCTAAATTAGCCACTAATAAATGTAGATTTGGGGATTTTTTTTCTATTATATCATTTTATTTTTTAAAAACAAATCTACAATATCCTATTTTAAAAATAATATATTAATTTTTTCTTTTTATTAAACTTTACGAGGTCGCATGAAAAAAATGATCATGTACTGTGTTGTCTAATGATATATTGGAGATATGACCATGTATTGTATTTCTCGACCATCTACTGATTTGACATTATGGTTGCATTCAAGGATGCAGTTGGAACTAGGTTAATTTTATACTTAGAGTTTTGACGATAAAAAGTATTTTATGAGAATAATATATTTGACTTCATATAGTATGAAAAGAGATTCATGTTTTTGAAGAAAATCTAAAATAAGATTTGATTTAGATTTATAATTGAAGAAAATCTAAAATAAAATTTGATTCACATTTATAATTAAAGAATTTTTTTGACCAAGTCGAAAAGAAGATACAGTCAAGATTTGGTCAAAGATTTATCTACAACAAAACATGAAACAATGTTTTCCAGATTCCAGACCCTAGTCTCAGGATTAAAGGTACTTGAGAAAAGTTATACTACTGCTGATCATGTGAAGAAAATTCTTAGAAGTCTGACAAGCAAATGGGTTTTTAGAAGCAAGCTAAATGAAAAAGGTGAAGTGGTCAGAAACAAGGCAAGACTTGTTGCACAAGGCTACAGTCAGCAAGAGGGCATTGATTACACTGAAACATTTGCTTCAGTGGCTAGGTTAGAAGCTATTCGTATTCTACTTTCTTTTAATGCAAATAATAACATTACATTATTTCAAATAGATGTTAAAAGTGATTTTCTAAATGGTTATATAAGTGAAGAAGTCTATGTTAAACAACCCCCCAATTTTGAAAGTTATAATTTTCCAAATCATGTTGTTAAACTTAAGAAATCTCTGTATGGTGTAAAACAAGAACCTAGGGCATGGTATGATAGACTTAGTAACTTCTTGCTTAAAAATAAATTTGAAAGAGGACAAGTAGATAATACACTTTTTAGAAAATCAATAGGAGATAACATTCTTATTATTCAAATTTATGCTCATGACATTATTTTTGGATCTACTAATGACACTCTTTGTCAAGAATTTTCTAAATTGATGCAGCTTGAATTTCAAATGAGTATGATGGGAGAGGACTTAAGTTCTTCTTAGGGATACAAATTCAGCAAAGTAAAAAGGGTATATACATTCATCAAACTAAATATACAAAAGAGCTTCTTAGGAAGTTTAAGATGAGTGATTGCAAATCTATGACTACACTAATGCACCCTACTTGTTCACTTGAAAAAGATTATTCAGGCGAAAAAGTTGACCAAAAATCCTATAGAGGAATGATAGGATCCCTACTTTCCCTTACCGCTTCCAGACCTGACATCACGTTTAGTTTATGTGTATGTGCAAGATTTCAAGTTAACCCTAGAGAATCACATTTAATTGTTGTTAAGAGAATCCTTAGATACCTAAAATGCACTACCAACCTTACCTTGTTCTACAAGAAATCTACTAAGTATAAACTTAGTGGATATTGTTATTCTGATTATGCTGGAGATAAACTTGAGAGAAAAAACATTAGTGGTAACTGGACATTTTTAGGTGACAACTTAATATCTTGGTCAAGTAAGAGACAAAACACAATTGCAATATCAATAGTAGAGGCTGAACACATTTCAGCAGCTGGCTGCTGTTCTCACCTACTTTGGATGAAACATCAACTTGAAGACTACAAAATCCTACAATCCAACATTCCAATATACTGAGACAACACTTCTGCCATTTGTCTAACAAAAAACATTATCTTACATTCTAGAGCTAAACACATATAGATCAAACACCACTTCATTAGGGGTTTTGTTCAAAAATGGGTATTAAACATTTAGTTTGTAGACACTGAACACCAATGGGCTGACATTTTCACCAAACCACTACCTGAAGATAGGTTTGACTTCATCAAGAAAAACCTAAACCTTACCTTCATACCTGACTGATGTTGTGATCACTTCAAAGTAGTTTAGTTTTACACTAGTTATTATATTTTCTTGTATTATGTTATATTTATTTTATTCCAAAAAAAAAAAGGAAAAAAGGAGAGAGACAGAGTTTCACTTTTAAATCTTTTTGTCTGATGACAAAAGTGAGAGAAATATGTTTGATAATGTGGAGAGAAAAGAATACTGAGACTTATGGGGAGCCCTAAATTAGGGGGAGTCAAAGAAATATAAAGAAAAGTTGTTATAAAAAATACAAATTTTGTCATCATCAAAAAGTGAGAGATTGTTGGAACCAAGTTCGTTTTACATTTAGAGTTTTGATGTTAAAAAAAGTATTTTATGAAAACAATATATTTGACTTCAAAGAGCATGAAAGAAGATTCATGTTTTTGAAGAAAAACTAAAGTAAGATTTGATCCAAATTTATAATTGATTAAAATCTAAAATAAAGATTTAATTCAAATTTATAATTGAAAAAAAATCTAAAATAAGATTCGATTCATATTTATAATTGAAGAAAATCTTTGATCGAGTTGAATAGAAGATTTGAAGAATATTTGATCAACATTTGGTGAAGATTTGAAGAAGATTTTATTTGATGAATTTACAAAGTCAATCTACACAAAATAGGAACACAATCAATCTGAAAAATTTACAAAATCAATCTACACAAAAGAAGAACATAATCAATCGGAAGACTGACTTGGAGGGTTAGGTGCTTTGTAATTCAAGGAATTTGAATTAGTGGATTAAAGCCTTCTGAATGAAGGGAATGGATGTAGCCAAGTTAGTGGTGAACCAAGATAAATCTACGTGTCAAGTTATTTATGCATTCATTGCTTGCTATCTCTGAATTTGATTGCTTCTGCTCCAAGTAAATCACCAAAACTAAACTAGTTTTTATTTATTTATTTATAAATTATCAAAAAAGTTGTCAACTTTGGCAAACACAATTCAACACCCCTTCTCATGTTTGCACCTTCAATTGACATCAAAGCTCGGTCTCAATGTTGAGCACTTTATAGTGTTTGAGAAAAGATCCAAGGGTTTAATATGTTTGGATTCAATGAAGAAGATGTTGGAGGAAACATCAAAATACCACCTCTATTTGATGGGGAACATTTTGAGTATTGGAAAGACAAGTTGAGAAGTTACTATATTTCACAAGATCCTGAACTTTGGGACTTAGTGGATGATGATTATATTACTCTGAAGAATACTGATGGTATTGAAATTCTAAGAAAGAAGATGAATGTTGGTTAGAAGAAGAGGTACAAGATGCATCATAAGTCTAGAACATTCATGATAAATGCAATCACCTGGAGTTTGATAAGTACACTAACAAGGAGACAACAAAGAGTATTTATGATAGTCTGGTTCTAACCTATGAAGGAAGCAAGCAAGTTCAAGAAGCAAATGCCAACCTCTTAGTCAAAAAGTATGAGTTGTTCAAGATGGAAGAATATGAAGACATTGAAAAAATGTTTTCTGGATTTCAGACTCTGGTCTCAGGATTAAAGGCACTTGAGAAGAGTTATACTATTGTTGATCATGTGAAGAAATTTCTTAGGAGTCTGACAAGCAAGTGGAGACCTAAGATCACTGTCATTCAAGAAGCAAAGGATCTGAATACTCTAAAACTGGAAGAATTAATCAACTCTCTCAGATCACATGAAATTGAGCTTAAAGAAGGTGAGCTCAATAAGAAGAAAAAGACTTTGGCCTTGAAATCTAAGTAGAAGAAGGTTCTACATGCAACATCAGAATTAGAGGATAGTGACTCAGATGATCAGAACTTGAACTCAGAGGAAGAGGAAATTGCTTTGATAACCAGAAAAAATCGAAAGATATGGCACACGAGAAAGAAAAAGTTTCCCCAAAGATTTTCCAAGCAATCCAACAGATGGAATGATGATAAATATGACACGAAAAGAGTCATCAGCTATGGATGCAATGCACCTGAACATATCAAGTTAGAATGTTCAAATATGGAGAAAGGGAAACACCAGAGGAAAGATTCCAGACCTAGGAAGAAAAGTTTGATGGCTATATGGGATGATTCTGAGAAATCCTCTAATGATGAACAAGCAGATTTAGCTATGATGGCTCATACCAACTCCGTCTCTGGCTCCAACACAATTTCTGACTCTGGAAGAGAATCAGTAGATGAAGAAATTGAGGTATGTTTCTGACTTTACTCGATCTAATTTTGTTACAACTATAAATGATTTTTTTTAAATGAATCACAAATTGTCTTTAAAACTGAAAACACTTAGGAAAGAAAATACAAATCAAACTGAAAAAATTAATGTTTTAAAGAATCAAAGTGTTGAATTTAAAATAGAAAATGCAACTCTGAAAACTAATATAACTGAACTTAAGACATATAATGAAACTCTGAAAACTGATATTACTGATATTGATGAACTTAAGGCTGAAAATCTAACTCTGAAAAGTAATTATAGTTCAACATCAATTGGAAATACCACATGTAACTCTGATAAGCATGAAGAAGTATTTAAATATTTTCTTGCTAATGGTATGGAAAGAAGCAAATATGCTTCTATGATTTATGGAGTTTGTAGAAATGGTAAAAGAGGTATAGGATTTGAAGAAATTGTAACTGAACCTAAATTTATTTCCTCTAATATCTTGTGTATTGTTTGCTATAAGAAATGTCACTCCAAACCATCTTGTCCCATGTTAAATACAAGGAAATACCACAAACCTTTCAAGACTAACAAACCAAGACCCAACCAAATTTGGGTACCTAAGAACAAAATTGTCCTTGTTGCACATGTCAGCAGCAATCAAGGTAAAACACCAATCATGGTACCTGGACAGTGGATGCTCGTGACATATGACGGAATAAAAGTCTATGCTCGTAGTACTAACTTTAATCAAAGGAGGCACAATGACCTTTGGAGGAAAGCAAAAAAGATAGATCATTGATCAATGTACTGTTGGTAATGGTATTTCCCACTCTATTAAAGATGTCTTGTTTGTTAAAGGTCTTAACTATAATTTATTAAGTATTAGCCAGTTAAGTGATTATAATTATGATATTATATTCATTCAAAAAACATATAAGACAATTAGTCAAAAGGATAGTGATAGCGTTTCAGCAAGTGTACTGAATCGTTGCAAGTAATAATAAAACGGTAGTACCGAGTGTCGAACTCAAGGATTGCGTTTTACTATTGAATTATATTTGATTACTAAAATTGAACAAAAAGGTTCCCAAGTTGATTGAAATAATGTTTGAAATTAACAACAATAATAAAATTGATCTTTTATAATGAGAAAAATGTCAGGGATGAGTTTCACTTCGAATCCAACCTTGGTGTCTAATTTGATCCTAGTTACTGAATTCCTTTATTGAATTATTACCGAATTCTCTTTATTATTCTTGCCCTAATGTCTTAGTGACAGAACCTTTAATTCCAAAGTAACCCCTAATTCCTTAGTGGATTTAAGATTAGAATTAAGCATTACCGTATAGAAATTCTCTTGTAAATTATTGCTTTGCAACTAATTTAATTGGTTTCATGACCTGCATCTATCCCTAGACTACAAATTCATGAATTTCTCATCTCAAGCATTCGTAAAGTCCACTTCCGTTTCAAAATACAAATCGTAGAACATTTTAATGTTGATCAAGCAATAAAAAGCATTAAGCACAGAGATGAGAAAAACAATTCAATAAACTCATTCATATAACTAGAAATCAAATCAGAAAAATAAGGGTTTCATCTGGTTACACTCATCCCTAACAAATAGGGTTTAGTTACTCATGACAGAGATACAAAAGATAAGGATTAAAGAAGAATTACAAGAATGATTCATGGATGATTCTTGATAAAACTGCTTCAATGGCGTTAGAAACGGCCGTCTTTGAGTTTCTATGCTAGGGCACAAGTCTCCCAAGTTCCCCAGAGTCAAAAAAAGATCATAAAACAGTAAAAATCCCTGTTTTTATGGTTGCTGGTGCGGTTATCGCGCCCCAGGGCGCATTTCATCTGCTGTCTGATGTATTTTGCATTTTTCTCATGTTTTGCTTCTGACTTTGGTCCCGGTGTCTTCATGAAAGTTGTAGATATGGATCTTAGCTTTCATTAGCACTTGGAATGACACTAATTGGACATCTAGAACTCCAGATATGGCTGAAATACTCCACATATGTCATGTTGATTTTTCACCAAAATTCAGCACTGCACTAAAACAAAACGCAATGTAAAATTACGACAAATTCCTACTTAATCAACGAAATAAAAACAAAAAACATTTTATTAACTCAAAGAACAAAAATGAACAAAATGTATCAAATAAATCCTTAATTTAACTGATGATTGAGGATAAATAAGACTAAAACAGTGGGAAAATATGCATATGATGAAGAGTCATCAGATAGATTTGAATTCTTTACAGGTAAAAGACAAAAAAACATTTATAAGATAAATCTGTTTAGTCTAGATAAAAAAGTGTCTTATGTCAGTAAATGGAGAGAAACTAATTTGTCACAAAGGATTAGGCCATGCAAACCTTAGATTATTTTCAAAACTGAATAAACTTCAACTAGTTAGAGGTCTACCTAAGCTTAGTTACAAAACTCAAATTATGTGTGAAGCTTGTCAAAAGAAAAAACAAACAAAAAACTCATTTATCCCTAAGAACTCAGTCTCTACTTCAAAGCCCCTTGAGCTCTTACATATAGATCTCTTTGGGCCATTGAAAAAAACCTCTCTAATTGGAAAGAAATATGGCTTTATTATAGTAGATGATTACACTAGGTGGACATGGGTAAACTTTTTAAGAAGTAAGGATGAAACCCATAAAGTGTTTATCAAATTTTGCAAACAAATGATGAATGAAAAGGGTTTTAAGATTGTGACAATTAGAAGTGGTCATGGAGGAGAATTTGAAACAAGTTATTTGAAAGTTTTATGATGAGCATGGAATTTCTCACAACTTCTCCTCTCCTAGAACACCCCAACAAAATGGAGTTGTAGAAAGAAAGAATAGATCACTCCAAGAAATGGCTAGAACCATGTTAAATGATATGAATATTGCAAAACACTTTTGGGCTGAAGCAATTAATATAGCATGTGATATTCAAAATAGAGTCTATATTAGATCTATATTGAATAAAACACCATATAAATTGTGGAAAGGTAAAAAAAAGCCTAACATCTCTTACTTTAAACAATTTGGTTGTACTTGTTATATGTTAAACACTAAGGATCACCTTGGTAAATTTGATTCTAGATCTCAAAAATGTACCTTAATTGGATACTCTGAAAGATCCAAGGCTTATAGAGTGTTTAATAAAGAAATTCATATTATGGAAGAATCCATACATGTTAACTTTGATGACCAACAACTTGACCTTGAAAATACAAAGCAAGCTGATGATAGTGTAGGTTTATCAGAACCAAAGGAAGGAGATGCAGACAAACTAGAAGAACTTGAAAAATCAGAAAATACAAGCAAATCAGAAGAATATGACAAATGTTCAAAGGATGAATTTGATCAAGTCAGAAATAGATAAGTTAGAAGAAAGATCTAGATGGAAGTACCGGTCATCTCATCCTGAAACTCTAATCATTGGAAATGCAAGTGATCCTTTGAAGACCAGATCATCACTTAAAGATACAAGTTTGTTTGGCTTACTCTTATTAATTGAGCCTACCTCTATTGGTGAAGCATTGACATATGATAGATGGATTCTTGCAATGCAAGAAGAGTTAAATGAATTTGAGAGGAATGATGTGTGGGATCTATTTCCTAGACCAGAGAAGAACATTATTGGAACCAAGTGGGTTTTCATAAACAAGCTAAATGAAAAATGTGAAGTGGTCATAAACAAAGCAAGACTGCTACACAAGGCTACAATCAGCAATAAGGCATTGATTACACTGAAACATTTGCTTAAGTGGTCAGGATTGAAGTTATTTGTATTCTACTTTCTTTTGATGCAAATAATAACATTACATTAAAAATGATTAGAGTTTAAAATGTTACTCTTTTAATTACTCTTGCACCGAGTTTAAAAAGAAAAAAAAAAGTTTAGAGTATTTTATTAGCTCAAAAATTTTGGTGCTTTAATAGTCGATTGTGTGTATGTGAAATTTGGACAATATTTATATATTTTTTTAGTTTTAACTAAATAATATAGATTATTTGGTTTTAAAAGTTTGGTGTGTGAGAAAGATTTAATTTTGGGAAATTTTTTGTGTGTGGATTAATTTTATTGTGAACAAATTGTTACAAATATTTATGTTTATGTAGTTAGCTCCTTGAGTCTCGAAAAGGAATCAAGATCGTTGGCACTGAGTTAGCGGTGGGGAGAACTCTGATATATTAATGTTGTTATGGTGATTTATGGTTGAAAATTTTGGAGATTGAATATAGGTGATTAATGTTTGGAAATTTTGGTGATTCATGTTTGGTGAAATTGATGTGTTCATAATTAATATTATGAATTTTTTAGAAGAAATTTATGTGTGACTTTGTGGAAAATGAATTTGATTCAATTTAGGTGTGGATGAAATTTGGAGATGTGATTTATGTGTGGTTGTGGAAATTTAAATTGGTGTGAATAAATATGTTTGAGTATGCTCTGTGTTGTATTTGAAAAATCATTAGTGTTAAATTAGTATTAAAAATGGGGAATCTGCATTTACTTAATGATTGTGGTGAAAAGAGTTAGAGTATACTCATGCATTTCATAGTACATGGTGACTACGATGGGGCCATGGTGATAGTAGTGACTGTGATGGGCCACGAGATGATGCCATGTGATATGTTGGTTCATCTTATCCTTGCAGGGACTTTCGCGTTGTGTAGGTCCGTGATAGACTGCACATTTTTTGTAAATCGTGTTGGTCTGTGATAGGTGGCACCTCGTAAATAGTATTGGTCTGTGATATGCGGTACATTTACGATTTACGTTTTTTAGTAAATCGTGATGGCTCGTGATAGGTGGCACCTCGTTAATTAGTATTGGTCTGTGATAGACGGTACAATTATGATTTACGCCCCTTCGAGGAGGGTTTTGGTTCGAGTTCTGGAATTCATGCATTTTGGCATATACGCATTGCATTAGGGTGCTTGGCACGCGAGTCATGTTTGATATAATGTGATGATTGTCTATGTATACTCAGTTGTTGTTGTGATTGTGTTGTAATTGGTAAGTGTGATTGTTTTGGATTTATTTGTAAGTGTTGATTGATTGCGAAACCATTTCGAAACTGAATTCTGCATTTTTCTGCAGTTGTATTCGAATACAAGGAGGTTGTAGTCGAATACATTTGTTCTGATTTTTGCTACTGACTTATGAAACAATATTATATTCGAATACAAGGAGATTGTAGTCGAATACAGTTGTCCTGATTTTGCTACTGACTTACAATATAGCATTGTATTCGAATACAAGGATGTTGCATTCGAATACGACAATGTAGTTTTGTTAAAAACTTCATTTTTCAACTTTGATTATGCATGTTTGGCATATGAAAACCCTTTCAAAGAGTGTGTTAAGTTGAAAGGTTATTTTGTGCATTTGAAATTTAAATGTTATGTGATATTTGTTAATTTCGGTTGGTGACCCTTTACAATTATTGTGGAAATCTGGTTTTGCCCTCATATGAGAACCAAGATCGTCCTACTGGGTAGTACTCTAGAGATGGACACATAGTTAGACATACCTGACCAAAGCTATGTCAGAAGGATCTTGCGGGGCGCGTGAAGATCACCCGGGTTGCATAGTTTTTGTAGCATGATCATATTAGATGGTTGTGTAGGAGCTATATGTCTTTCTTTTGTGGATGTATTTATTTCAATTTGGAAGACTGTACCTATACCTCATATTGTCAACTTGACTTTTATTTTGATGGGTCAATGTACCACTTTTTGTTGTGACGTGGGTAAGTTAAAATTCTTGGGGCAGTGCTTTTGAACAGGTGTCTGCCGAGAATACCCCAGCGGTATGAGCTGTGTCTGATAGGCTTCATAGCCCCAGTGTATTTCGCTGTTTAAATACTTTGGATTTTTGTTTAGAAAACTATTTCCGCTGCTTGTAAATATTTGTTGACTTTTGTCGTTATGTTACGACTTAAATATTTTATCCAAAAGTATTTCTTTCTTAATTTCTAATATTTGAAATTCGATTTTTGTATTGTTTTAAAAAAGAAAAAAAATGGGCAATTAAAATTATGGTATTAGAGCTTTTGGTTATAGATTGTAGGCAACATGTAGGTTGGGAGTAGTTATCTGATCATGCGTCGGTGTACTTTGTCTGAGTTGTCAGATCAGGGGTAGTTATTATGTGTTGATGTTGTCGGAAGTTAGTTTTGGAATTATTTGAAGAGGTGTTAAGACTCTTCTTGATGATGGTTTTGTAGGAAAACCATGTCGCCAAGAAGGAATGACGCTCCAAGAGTCAATGTCAATAGGGACAACCAAATGGCGGAAGCTATGAATAACATGGCTGCTTCTGTTGCTGCCTAGACTGCTGCAAAGACTCAACGGGATCTAGAAAAGGGGGAAAGAGAGATCCGTGCTGCTTAGTCAAGAGTATTAGAAGATTTTCTTCGTTACAATCCTCTCAAGTTTAAAGGTGATAAGAATTCAGAGAAAGCGGATCAGTGGATCCAAGAAGTGGAAAAGATCTTTAAGATGATTAATTGTCAAGCAGGAGTGAAGGTCAACTATGCCACTTATCTATTATTGGGGGATGTTGAGTATTGGTGGAGGAGTACAAGGTTGTTGATGGGATCAGCTCACGAGGAGGTGAACTGAGAATCATTCAAAAGGAAGTTTTTAGACAAATACTTCCCGATAAGTATCAGGAGTAAACTGGGCGATGATTTTCTAAAACTTCATCAGGGGAACATGACCGTGGGTGAATATGCCGCTAAGTTTGAATCGTTGTCAAGGCATTTCAGGTTTTTCCGTGAAGAGATTGATGAACCATTCATGTGT
This sequence comes from Cicer arietinum, assembly GCF_000331145.2. Lineage (NCBI taxonomy): Eukaryota > Viridiplantae > Streptophyta > Magnoliopsida > Fabales > Fabaceae > Cicer > Cicer arietinum. The sequence goes on from NC_021166.2 coordinate 44,850,518, forward strand.
CATCGTTTCCAAGACGGACTAAAGTATGAGATTCAAGACTATGTCCTACCCTTGGGAATTCAACGTTTCCAAGTTCTTGTGGAAAAATGTAGAGAAGTTGAGGATATGAAGAATAAGAGGGCTAGCCGAGGAGGGAATTTTAATTTAGGAGCCTAGTCGGGTGAATCATCAGAACAAAAAGGGAAAACAAGTTGCTAAACCTTATAATCGACCACAAAATAACAACGGGGGGAAGAATCGCTCGGGGAACTAGAATTTCGGAAGACAATTGGGACAAGTGGTTCGATGTTTCTGATGTGGGGGAGAGGGACATTATGCTAGTGCTTGTACCTCTAATATTCTCACTTGCTACAATTGTCATAAGCCAGGGCACATGGCAAGGGATTGCACAGCTCCGAAGGTGGAACCAGTTGTGAATGTAACTAGGGCTACTCGTCCTACTGCTAGAGGACGCGTTTATTGTGTGAGTGCTGAAGATGGAAATCCATCTAGCAATCTGATTCAACGTGACTGTGAGATTGCAGGTAACACTCTAACTGCACTTTTTGATTCGGGGGGAAACCCATTTCTTTATTGCTATGGATTGTGTGAATCGTTTGAAGTTATCTATGTCTGTTTTGCCTTTTGATTTGGTTGTTTCCACACCTGTTAAAACTTTGACAGTAAATTATGCATGTTTACATTGTCAAATAACTATCCAGAATAAGGATTTCTTGGTTAATTTGATTTGTTTACCTCTACAATCACTCGAGGTCATTCTTGGTATGGATTGGATATCATATCATTATGTGATCTTGGATTATGCTCGCGAACTAGTTATTTTTCCTGAACCAGGAGTTGTTAAGTATCTAGCAGCTAACAAACTTAGAGTGTCACTAAGAGAATGAACTCATGAGTTTTTTTCTTTGGCTAATGTGGAGGCAAAGATAAATGTGAACATAGAGGGTGTAATGTGTGTCAATGAGCATCGGGACGTATTTCCAGGATTGCCACTGGTAAGGGAAGTGGAGTTTTTCATTGATTTGCACTCAGGAACCGAACCTATTTCAATTGTGTCGTATCGAATGTCGCCATTGGAATTAAATGAGCTCAAAGGCCATATTGAAGATTTGTTGGAGAAGAAATTTATTAGGCCAAGTGTATCACCATGGGGAGCTCTGGTGTTGCTAGTTAAGAAGAAAGACGGAAGCTTGCGTTTATGTTTGGATTATAGACAGCTTAATAAGGCAACTATTAAGAATCTTTATCCTTTGTCACACATCGATGATTTGATGGATCGGTTGAGAGGAGCCGCGGTTTTTTCGAATATTTACTTGAAGTCCGGTTACCATCAGATTCGAGTAAGGGAAGGAGATATTCAGAAAACTGTTTTCAGAACTCGTTATGGACATTATGAATATCTTGTTATGCCGTTTGGAGTTATCAATGCACCAGCAATTTTTATGGACTACATGAACATAATCTTTAGTCTATTCCTAGATAAATTTGTTATGGTGTTCATTGATTGATATATTAATTTATTCAAGGACTAAGGAAGAACATGGAGAACATTTGCGCTGAGTTCTGGAAATTTTACGCGAAAAGCAATTGTATGCCAATCTATCGAAGTGTGAGTTTTGGCTAAAAGAAGTGAATTTCTTAGGACATGTGATAACCAAGGAAGGAATCGATGTGGATCTGACAAAGATTGAGATAGTTCTTGCTTGGAAACAGCCTCATACTGTCACTGACATACGAAGTTTCGTGGGACTGTGATGACTCTTCATCATATGCATATTTTCCCACTGTTTTAGTCTTATTTATCCTCAATCATCAGTTAAATTAAGGATTTATTTGATACATTTTGTTGATTTTTATTCTTTGAGTTAATAAAATGTTTTCTGTTTTTATTTCGTTGATTAAGTAGGAATTTGTCGTAATTTTACATTGCGTTTTATTTTAGTGCAGTGCTGAATTTTGGTGAAAAATCAACATGATATATGTGGAGTATTTCAACCGTATCTGGAGTTCTAGATGTCTAATTAGTGTCACTCCAAGTGCTAATGAAAGCTAAGTTCCATACCTACAACTTTCGTGAAGACACCGAGACCAAATTCAGATGCAAAAGATGAGAACAATGCAAAATACATCAGACAGCAGATGCTGTGCGCCTGGAGCGCGCCCTGCGCGCCTGGAGCGCATTTCTCAGGTTTGGCCTTCGCCAACGCGCGCCTGGAGCGCGTTTTCCGCGCCTGGGGCGCGTGACGCGCACCAGCAACCATAAAAACATAGATTTTTACTGTTTTAGGATCTTTTTGACTCTTGGGAACTTGGGAGACTTGTGCCCTAGCATAGAAACTCAAAGACGGCTGTTTCTAACGCCATTGAAGCAGTTTTATCAAGAATCATCCATGAATCGTTCTTGTAATTCTTCTTTAATCCTTATCTTTTGTATCTCTGTCATGAGTAACTAAACCCTATTTGTTAGGGATGAGTGTAACCAGATGAAACCCTTATTTTTCTGATTTGATTTCTAGTTATATGAATGAGTTTATTGACTTGTTTTTCTCATCTCTGTGCTTAATGCTTTTTATTGCTTGATCAACATTAAAATGTTCTATGATTTGTATTTTGAAACAGAAGTGGACTTTACGAATGCTTGAGATGAGAAATTCATGAACTTGTAGTCTAGGGATAGATGCAGGTCATGAAACCAATTAAATTATTTGCAAAGCAATAATTTACAAGAGAATTTCTATACGGTAATGCTTAATTCTAATCTTAAATCTACTAAGGAATTAGGGGTTACTTTGGAATTAAAGGTTCTGTCACTAAGACATTAGGGCAAGAATAATAAAGAGAATTCGGTAATAATTCAATAAAGGAATTCAGTAACTAGGATCAAATTAGACACCAAGGTTGGATTCGAAGTGAAACTCATCCCTGACATTTTTCTCATTATAAAAGATCAATTTTATTATTGTTGTTAATTTCAAACATTATTTCAATCAACTTGGGAACCTTTTTGTTCAATTCTAGTAATCAAATATAATTCAATAGTAAAACGCAATCCTTGAGTTCGACACTCGGTACTACCGTTTTATTATTACTTGCAACGATTCAGTACACTTGCTGAAATGCAATCAAGTTTTTGGCGCCGTTGCCGGGGATTGCCATATCACTATTGAATTTAATTTATTTACTTAATTGAAATTTTTTGCTCTCCAATAAAATTTTTGATTATATTTTTTTTTATGTTATTTTTTTTTTATTTGTTGAACTTGCTAATGTCATGTCTAGTGGTTTGTCCCTTCTTTGTTTGAGATAACTATTCGTTGTAGAGCATGGAAGATTATACTGATGATATTCTACCTCAATTATATGAAGAGTGTGATACTTGTCTTATTTTGGGTATATGTCGCATGATTGAGGGGCAAATCATGAGCTATACATTTTTTAAACATCACCCTCAGGTCCCTCCGATGCAGCCTCTTAGGTGTGACTTTTGCGGAGAAGCACATAAGAATGGGAATTGTGCTGATGACCTTGCCGAACTAGTAGAATATGAAGATTTTTTTCTCAAAGTTACAGAAAACGACGAGTGTTATATTAAAAAGATCTATTGCTAACAAATTCTACCTCCTAAAATTCTATCCAAAGAATCAGATGACAAAGACTTTCACATTACGAACGTTTTGGTTGAATTCATGAAGAATAACATGGTTTCAATTGAAAGATTTGAAAGTCAATGTGAGAGGTTATTTGAGCAAGTGATTAAGTTTGAGAAGATGGAGGAGAAGTTGAAGATTGAAGATAATTTCATTGTTGTGGTAGAAGAAGATAAGCAAGACGAAAAGACGATCGAGGAAAAGAAAAAAGAAGAGATTGATAAAGTTCGAGATTCAATCTATGCCTTGTTCATCATTGTCCAATTGAGAAGGACATGGAAACAACATCTTTTATTTCTAAAGTTCATGGAATTTCTACCAAACAAAAAGAAAAAGAAGGATGATGTGTTCTTCCTGTCATATATGCCACCTTGACAGTAGTTGAGACGTCAAACTCAAGACACTAAACGAGCGCTTATTGGGAGGCAACCCAATTTTATATCCTTTGCACCGTATTTATTTATTGCATTTCACATTTATTTTACTCCATTTAGTTCCAATTTTAGTCTCTAATTGCTAGTTCTCTTAGTTTTGATATTTGGTATGAGCAAGGAATCAAAAAGTTGCGTTGAGAAGCGATCGTACGGCTCCAAGTGACACAACACGCTCCCACGCACGCCCAAGCGCGCCTGAAGCGTTTTTTCCAAACACCAGGAGGCATGTTTTATGATGATCTATTTGCACATCACCAGTATACTGGCGACCATAACAGAACAAGAGCGGATGATCTGAACGAGAATCCTTGAACTACTAAACTGAGAGAAGTTTTCTTTCCTTTTTTTTCTTTCTGTTGTTTGTCCTATTTCTTTTCGTTTTCTCGTTTTCTTTGTTTAATGTCAGTGTATGTTGACCTTCTTTTCTTCATTTTTTTTTCCTTTCACTAAATGTGTACGATGATGAAACAGTCGTACTGACTTGCACTTAATCTTAAAATTTCTTTTTGTGATTTCGTAAGTTAAATTTCATTTCTTAGATTATGTTATTGATCAAGTCGACAAGCCTTCCTAATGCATGCATTCTTGATTACTAAACGGTTGTAGAAGGCCAATATGACATCTATTTTTCAAAAATACAATTTTAACTTTTCAGAAGCATGTTGGCTTTATTTTGATTGTTCATACTCTCTCTTATTATCCTAGCTGTGAGCTTTTGAGCCTAAACACTTAAATTCTTTGTTGTGTGATTATCCAGACATGTGTTATCCCTCTAGAACTTGCACTAATTCTGACTTGCATCACATGTAATTTATGCATACATTGAGGCAATTTTATTGGTCGTTTGAGCCTTTCTAACTACCCTATGAAAATTTTAACCTTTGCTAGCCCCTTTGAGCCTTGCCCTTTTATTTCGGTTACTAGCCACATTACAAGCAAAAAAACATCTGACTTTAATTAAATCACCTTACTTGGAGTTAGGTAGAAAAAAATTCTTGTCTTGATAAAATTCTAAGTTTGGGGTTGCTCATGGGATATCAACTTTCTAAGTTTGGGGTGGTGATTCTCAGAAAAAGAAAATAAAAAAAATAAAAAAAAATAATAAAAAAGAAGAAAAAGAAAATGAGGAAGAAAGAAGAAAAAAAAAATTCAATTTGTGTACTTAGGTAAAAAAAAAAAAATATATATATATATATATATATCTTCTTGGTTCTTTTGTCAATGTCTGAGAATCTCCATAATGAAAAGGTGAAGACAAAAAAAAAAATGGTAGAATAATCTGGAAATGTATGCCTAACTCCAAGTAGTAAAGCCTACTATCCTAAAATTTCCTACCCTTACCTAAGCCTCAGTACAACCCGAAAGTCCTCCAAAAATGTATGTGTTTACTGCATTTTGATTGCTAACTAGAGCATGATGAATGCCAAGGTGTACAAATCTTGTTGTCTGTATTTTTGAAAACAACCATAGAGCATGATGAATGTTTTGCAGTAGCAAGAACTTTGAAATTTGAGTTTGATGTAATTTGATAAATTGAATTTAAGTGTGCATTTAACAGGATCAAATATGAAATTAATTGTTGCTTGGGGACAAGCAATAGATTTAGTTTGGGGTTGTGATGACTCTTCATCATATGCATATTTTCCCACTGTTTTAGTCTTATTTATCCTCAATCATCAGTTAAATTAAGGATTTATTTGATACATTTTGTTGATTTTTGTTCTTTGAGTTAATAAAATGTTTTCTGTTTTTATTTCGTTGATTAATTAGGAATTTGTCGTAATTTTACATTGCGTTTTGTTTTAGTGCAGTGCTGAATTTTGGTGAAAAATCAACATGATAAATGTGAAGTCTTTCAGCCATATCTGGAGTTCTATATGTCTAATTAGTGTCACTCCAAGTGCTAATGAAAGCTAAGATCCATACCTACAACTTTCGAGAAGACACCGGGACCAAATTCAGACGCAGAAGATGAGAAAAATGGAAAATACATCAGAGAGCATATGCTGTGCGCCTGGAGCGCATTTCTCAGGTTTGGCCTCTGCCAACGTGCGCCTGGAGCGCGCGACGCGCACCAGAAACCATAAAAACGCAGATTTTTACTGTTTTAGGATCTTTTTGACTCTTGGGAACTTGGGAGACTTGTGCCCTAGCATAGAAACTCAAAGACGGCCGTTTCTAACGCCATTGAAGCAGTTTTATCAAGAATCATCCATGAATCATTCTTGTAATTCTTCTTTAATCCTTATCTTTTGTATCTCTGTCATGAGTAACTAAACCCTATTTGTTAGGGATGAGTGTAACCAGATGAAACCCTTATTTTTCTGATTTGATTTCTAGTTATATGAATGAGTTTATTGAATTGTTTTTCTCATCTCTGTGCTTAATGCTTTTTATTGCTTGATCAACATTAAAATGTTCTACGATTTGTATTTTGAAACGGAAGTGGACTTTACGAATGCTTGAGATGAGAAATTCATGAATTTGTAGTCTAGGGATAGATGCAGGTCATGAAACCAATTAAATTAGTTGCAAAGCAATAATTTACAAGAGAATTTCTATACGGTAATGCTTAATTCTAATCTTAAATCCACTAAGGAATTAGGGGTTACTTTGGAATTAAAGGTTCTGTCACTAAGACATTAGGGCAAGAATAATAAAGAGAATTCGGTAATAATTCAATAAAGGAATTCAGTAACTAGGATCAAATTAGACACCAAGGTTGGATTCGAAGTGAAACTCATCCCTGACATTTTTCTCATTATAAAAGATCAATTTTATTATTGTTGTTAATTTCAAACATTATTTCAATCAACTTGGGAACCTTTTTGTTCAATTTTAGTAAGCAAATATAATTCAATAGTAAAACGCAATTCTTGAGTTCGACACTCGGTACTACCGTTTTATTATTACTTGCAACGATTCAGTACACTTGCTGAAACGCAATCAGACTGGTAGGGTACTACTTGAGGTTTATTGAAGGTTTTGCTAAGATTGTAGCTCCATTGACACAACATACTACAAAGGATCAACCGTTCGCATGGACGGAGAATTGTGAGGAAAATTTTCAGTTACTAAAGAGAAAGTTGACAACCTCACCAGGATTGGTATTACCGTAATCAGAAGAACCGTATGAAGTTTACTATGATACGTCTCACCAAGGTTTGGGATCTGTTCTGACGCAACACAAGAAAGTTGTAGCTTACGCCTAAGGCAATTGAAGATTCATGAAATAAACTATCATACTCATGACTTGGAGCTTGCTGCTGTAGTTTTTGCATTGAAGATCTGGAGGCACTATTTATATGGATGCACGTTCGCAGTGTTCAGTGACCATAAAAGTTTGAAATATTTGTTTGATCAGAAGGAATTGAACATGCGTCAGAGACGGTGGATGGAGACTCTCAAGGATTTTGATTTCACACTACAGTACCACCCTGGGAAGGCCAATGTAGTGGCTGATGTGTTGAGTAGAAGAAGTGTGTCAGTATCTTCAACAGTGATGGCTAGACAACAAGAGTTGTGGGTAGCTTTTAGAGACCTATACTTGAACGTAGAGTTTGCACCTGGAATTTTTAAATTCGGAATGATTAAGATTTCGAGTGGACTACTTGAAGACATAGTGAATTCTCAAGATGACACCTTAATTCAAGAGAAGAGGAACCTAATCGTGCAAGGGAAGACAACTGAGTTTAAGATTGGACGAGATAATATTTTGAGATGTAATGGTAGGATTTTTGTACCAGAAATTGCAAAGATGAGGAAAACAATTTTAGAAGAGGCTCATAAGAGTAAATTGAGTATTCATCCTAGAGCAACAAAGATGTACCAGGATTTGAGGCAGAATAATTGGTGGCCAGGAATGAAGAGACATGTAGCGGAGTATGTATCAACTTGTTTTACTTGTCAGAAAGCGAAGGCGAAACATCAGCGACCTGCTGGAATGTTGCAACCTTTAGATATACCTGAATGGAAGTGGGACAACATTTCCATGGATTTTATAACAGGATTGCCGAAAACTAGGAGAAAGAATGATTCTATTTGGGTGATAGTGGATCGATTAACTAAATCCGCACACCTTTTATCAGTAAAGACCATCTATAAGGTAGACAAGCTAACCGAGATCTACATTGTTAAGATTGTGAGATTACATGGAGTACCGTCGAATATCGTATTAGACCGTGACCCAAAGTTCACATCGCACTTTTGGAAAGCATTGCATGAAGCATTGGGAACGAAACTAAGATTGAGTTCAGCTTACCATCCACAAACGGACGGACAGACTGAGAGGACAAATCAGTCCTTGGAAGATCTATTGAGAGCATGTTATTAGATGATAGAGGAAGTTGGGATGATGTACTTCCGTTGGTTGAATTTACCTACAACAATAGTTTCCACGCAAGTATTCGAATGGCGCCATATGAGGCTTTATATGGGCGCATGTGTCAAACGCCTTTGTGTTGGTATAAGGACGGTGAAAGTATGATTGTAGGATCGGAGATGGTACAACAGACTACAGATAAGGTCAAGAAGATAAAAGAGAAAATGAAGATTTCACAAGATCGTCAAAAGAGTTATGCGGACAAGCTTCGCAGACTTCTAGAATTCGAACAGGGTGACCATGTGTTTCTAAGAGTCACGCCTATGACTGGAGTTGGTAGAGCCTTGAAATCGAAGAAATTGACTCTGAAATTCATTGGACCGTATCAGATTTATGCACGAATTGGACATGTTGCTTATTGGATTGCATTGCCTCCGATGCTGTCCAATATTCACGACGTTTTTCATGTGTCGCAATTGAGAAAATACCTTGCAGATTCGTCTCATGCGATCGAACTAGACACAATTCAACTGAAGAATAACTTGTCATTCGAAGTATTACCTGTAAGAATTGATGATAGAAAGATTAAGCGATTGAGGAACAAGGATGTTTCGTTGGTCAAGGTGATTTGGAACCCAACTACTGGAGATGCGACTTGGGAATTGGAGAGCAAGATGAGGGAACAACACCCTGAGTTGTTTATCGACGCGTAGTTTCGATGCGTTGTTTATCTACTTTTATTGATTCAGTGGCTAAGTTTAGGGTATGCGTTCATGTTATTCTGCCTAATTAATTTGTTTATTAAATTTTTTATAAAGACTAGTTGATGAACATGAGAAAGAAAATGAGGAGTTAATAGTGAAGGTGCAAAAACACGAGAAGAGATGTTGAATAGTGTTTTGCCTAATTAAAAACTTTTTTTCAAAAACCTGATTTGGGATACTAGAGCATATGTAATATGTAAGACCCTTAGTTTTAAATTCTAATTTATGTATTTTGGTGTTGAATTCTGAGGCTTTTTAGGCAAGTTATTGATATTTTATGACTTTAATGCCAAAAATATCTTTTTTGAAACCCGATTAAAATTATTTGTCGATAAATAATTTAGATTAGTTACAGTGAATCTTTTGTCGAAAGAAATTTTTTATGAGATACAATATTTTTCGGAAAAATTCATCTGCCAATTGAATTGCAGCGAGAGAAGATATTTTTCTGAAAAAGTGGTTTGAGAAGTGGTGTGAGGTGATGGATGAAATGATGATTTTTATAAAATATCTAGATATTTATTTAGATATTTGTTTTATTTATTATATATATAAGCATTTAAAAATAAAAATAAAAGCATTCTTCCTTGTTTCACGCCTACTCCATCTTCTTCTTCCTTTTCTCTCTGTTACCAAACCAAAGCTTTGGTTTTGTTCAAAAAAACTCAAATACAAACCCTCACTTTTCTTCGAATTCTGAGCTTCATTTCGAGAAGTGACAGAAGGGAAAGTTGTTCATCTCTCTCCTACGGTGCTAGAGGCAACTTTGGATGCGACGATGCACCGAAAATTTTACTGGAATTAATCGCGGTGCCGTAATCGCTTGTTAAAGCTACCGTTAAGGTAAGGGCTCCTTCCAAACTTTTAATTTACATTTATGACATTATTTGTGATTTTGTGAAAAAGAAATTTGATGTATTTGATGTGTGAATATGTAGAAAATGAATTTAATGCGATTATGTGTGATTTAGTGGAATTTAAATTTAGGTGTGGTTTGTGATGATCTATATTTGATGTGATTTATATGTTCATAATTATTATTATGAATTTTTGAGATGTGATTTATTTGCGGATTTTGTGGAAAATGGATTGATGAAATTTGGTGGGTTATGTGTAAAAATGTGGAGTTTTGAAATTGGACGAGTTATATTTGAATTGTTTGAAATCTAATTAAGGTATTGTATGTGTGTTGTTGAATTGACTTGATTGTTGTTGGTGTGAACTGACGGTAACTAAATTTTATGTGTTTGTGTTATGCAATGAGTTATTTTCAAATAAATGAGTTTGAACAAAAATGGAAATTTTACATAAAAATTAGAGTTGTTAAAGTTGTGAAAAAGTTAAAATTTTAACTAAGTTAAAGAGTTTGAGCAAAAAGATAGATTGAAATTAAAAATGGTTAGAGTTTAAAATGTTACTCTTTTAATTACTCTTGGACCGAGTTTAAAAAGAAAAAAAAAGTTTAGAGTATTTTATTAACTCAAAAATTTCGGTGCTTTAATAGTCGAGTGTGTGTATGTGAAATATGGACAATATTTGTTTCTTTTTTTTTTTGTTTTAACTAAATAATATAGTTTATTTGGTTTTAAAAATTTGGTGTGTGAGAAAGATTTAATTTTGGGAATTTTGTTGTGTGTGGATTTAATTTTATAGTGAATAAATTGTTATAAATATTTATGTTTATGTAGTTTGCTCCTTGAGTCTCGAAAAGGAATCGAGACCGTTGGCACCGAGTTAGCGGTGGGGAGAACTCTGATATATTAATGTTGTTGTGGTGATTTATGATTGAAAATTTTAGAGATTGAATATGGGTGATTAATGTTTGGAAATTTTGGTGATTCATGTTTGGTGAAATTGATGTGTTCATAATTAATATTATGAATTAAAAAAAAAGTTTAGAGTATTTTATTAACTCAAAAATTTCGGTGCTTTAATAGTCGAGTGTGTGTATGTGAAATATGGACAATATTTGTTTCTTTTTTTTTTTGTTTTAACTAAATAATATAGTTTATTTGGTTTTAAAAATTTGGTGTGTGAGAAAGATTTAATTTTGGGAATTTTGTTGTGTGTGGATTTAATTTTATAGTGAATAAATTGTTATAAATATTTATGTTTATGTAGTTTGCTCCTTGAGTCTCGAAAAGGAATCGAGACCGTTGGCACCGAGTTAGCGGTGGGGAGAACTCTGATATATTAATGTTGTTGTGGTGATTTATGGTTGAAAATTTTGGAGATTGAATATGTGTGATTAATGTTTGGAAATTTTGTTGATTCATGTTTGGTGAAATTGATGTGTTCATAATTAATATTATGAATTTTTTAGAAGAAATTTATGTGTGACTTGGTGGGAAATAAATTTTATTCAATTTAGGTGTGGATGGAATTTGGAGATGTGATTTATGTGTGGTTGTGAAAATTTAAATTGGGGTGAATAAATATGTTTGAGTATGCTTTGTGTTCTATTTGAAAAATCATTAGTGTTAAATGAATATTAAAAATGAGGAATCTTTTAATAGCTGAATTTACTTAATGATTGTAGTGAAAAGAGTCAGAGTATGCTCATGAATTTCATAGTACATGGTGATTGCGATGGCGCCATGGTGATAGTCGTGATCGTGATGGGCCACGAGATGATGCCATGTGATCTGTTGGTTCATCTTATCCTTGCGGGGATTTTCGCGT
>NC_021166.2:44862377-44881604 GCF_000331145.2 Cicer arietinum
GTGATTAAGTTTTGATGTGATTGTGTATTCATAATTGATAATATGTGCGTTATGAATTTTATTGAGGAAAATCTGTTTTGAGTATACTTTGTGATAAGTTTGAAAAATCGTTAGTGTTAAATGAGTATTAAAAATGGGGAATCTTTTAATAGCTGCATTTACTTAATGATTGTGGTGAAAAGAGTGGTGACTGCATTGGGGCCATGGTGATAGTGGTGACCGTGATGGGCCACGAGATGATGTCATGTGATCTGTTGGTCCATCTTATCATTGCGGGGATTTTTGCATCGTGTAGGTCCGTGATAGACTGCACATTTTTAGTAAATTGTGTTGACCCGTGATAGGTGGCACCTCGGTAAATAGTATTGTTCTGTGATAGGCGGTACATTTACGATTTACGTTGCTTTTTTTTTAGTAAATCGTGCTGACCCGTGATAGGTGGCACCTCGGTAAATAGTATTGGTCTGTGATAGGCGGTACATTTACGATTTACGTTTTTTAGTAAATCGTGCTGGCCCGTGATAGGTGGCACCTCGTTAATTAGTACTGGTCTGTGATACGCGGTACAATTATGATTTACGCTCCTTCGAGGAGGGTTTTGGGTTGAGTTTCGGAATTCATGCGTTTTGGCATATACGTATTGCATTAGGGTGCTTGGCACGCGACTCATGTTTGATGTAATGTGATGATTGCCTATGTATACTCAGTTGTTGTTGTGATTATGCCGTAATTGGTAAGTGTGATTGTTTTGGATTTGTTTGTAAGTGTTGATTGATTGCGAAACCATTTCGAAACTGAATTATGCATTTTTCTGCAGTTGTATTCGAATACAAGGAGGTTGTAGTCGAATACAGTTGTCCTGATTTTGCTATTGAATTATGAAACAACATTATATTCGAATACAAGGAGGTTCTAGTCGAATACAGTTGTCTTGATTTTGCTACTGACTTACAAAATAACATTGTATTCGAATACAAGGATGCTGTATTCGAATACGACAGTGTAGTTTTGTTAAAAACTTCATTATTCAACTTTGATTATGCATGTTTGGCATATGAAAACCCTTTCAAAAAGTATGCTAAGTTGAAAGGTTATTTTGTGCATTTCAAATTTAAATGCTATGTGATATTTGTTAATTTCAGTTGGTGACCCTTTACAATTATTGTGGAAATTTGGATTTTGCCCTTAAATGAGAACCAAGATCGTCCTACTGGGTAGTACCCTAGAGATGGACACGTAGTTAGACATACCTAGCTGAAGCTATGTTAGAAGGATCTTGCGGGGCGCGTGGAGATCACCTGGGTTGCATAGTTTTTTTGTAGCGTGATCATATTAGATTGTTGTATATGGGCTATATGTCTTTCTTTTGTGGATGTATTTATTTCAATTTGGAAGATTGTACCTATACCTCATATTGTCAGCTTGACTTTTATTTTGATGGGTCAATGTACCACTTTTTGATGTGACGTGGGGAAGTTAAAATTCTTGGGGCAGTGTTTTTGTACAGGTGTCTGCCGAGAATACCACAGGGGTATGAGCTATCTCTGATAGGCCTCATAGCCCCGGTGTATTTTGCTGTTTAAATACTTTGGATTTTTGTTTCAAAAACTATTTCCGCTGCTTGTAAATATTTGTTGACTTTTGTCGTTATGTTACGACTTAAATATTTTATCCAAAAGTATTTCTTTCTTAATTTCTAATATTTGAAATTCGATTTTTGTATTGTTTTAAAAAAGAAAGAAAAAACGGGATGTTACATAACACATCAGAGGCACAACAATAAAATAAAGTATTAGGACATAGGAAAAAAATACCCAGGATTTATATTATTTGACTACCAAGGTGTCAGCTACATCCAGTCCCCTCACACAAAATGGTTTATCCATTAATTCATAACCTGAATTGCAACACCTGATCATACAAGTCAGTCTTCTCAATTTCCATTCTTAAACCTATTTTCCTTGCGTGAGGTTAACAGAGATCTTCACAAAAAATAAATCTTCATAGATACGATTAAGGAATACGACCGTTGAAGCTTGATTAGTTCCAAAACGAATGTTCAACCAAATCTTCTGGAATGATTATGTGCAAGAATGTCCAAATAGCGATTGAAAATAAACTATCCTTCAATCTTCTTAGTATATCTTCTTTGTGTGAGGTCAACAAAGATCTTCACAAAAAATAAGCCTTAATAGATACAGTTTGAGAATAGTAATCGTTGAAGCTTGATTAATTCCAAAATGAATCTTCAACCAAATCTTCTATAATGATTATGTGCAAAAATTTCCAAATAACTATTGAAAATAATTCTCCTTCAATCTTTTGAGCGTATCTTGCTTGCGCGAGGTCAACAAAGTATATGTGTATGCCCCTGAACATATACTTCTGAAAGTAACGTGCATATAAAGGTTACGATATTGCCTTTGATGTCTGGGTCTGATAATTGAGTCTAAAGAGTGCCTTTAAAGAATGACTCTAAAAATGAGTCTGAAGACTACCTTTAAAGATTGAATTTGAAGCATGCCTCTAAAACCCTTGCATGTCTCTGATGTGCACAAAATGAATATGCCTCTAAATAATTCATATAAAGGTATAATTAACGCTGAATAGATTGTTCAAATCATAAATTTAAAGCATACAATTTGTTGATCAAAATGGTGCAACACACTCCAAATACTACCTCGGATATGCAGCCTCTAATAATATTACACTGACTCTGAAGTTTCAACAAGGTGATTTGCCAAATGTCACTAATTATAAGTCATGCAATTTTGACTATGACTATCATTATTCAAGCAACACATCATCTCACTCCAACAAGAAAGTCAATGCCTCTGATGGAAAGTCAACATCTAAAATTGAAAAAATTAAATATGAAAAGAAGACTTAGCCGAATCAAAACATGTGAAGATCCAAGAAAAACCTAAATCTATTTTAGCTCAAATCAAGCAAGAGTATGAAAGAATATTCATGTTTTTAAAGACAATATAGAATTAAATATGATAAGAAGACTTAGCCAAATCAAAAACTTGTGAATATCCAAGAAAAACCTACATCCATTTCAGCTCAAATCAAGCAAGAGTCTAAAAGAAGAATTGTGTTTTTAAAGGCAATCTAAAATAAGATTTGATTCAGATTTATAATTGAAAAAAATATTTGACCAAGTTGAAAAGAATATATGGTTAAGATTTGAAGAAGATGTGATCAATATCTTAGCGACAAGAAGATATGAATTATCTACAAGAAAATACATTTATTATTTGCAAAGATACGATTTAGATTTTGCAAGGACAAATGAGAAACTTTAACCTATTCTATAAATAGATACTCAAGACTAAAGAAGAGAATAAGAGAACTCACAAGCACAAAATTTCTTAAGTCATTAGAGATCATAAGGTTAAAGTCTAGAGAAACACCTGTTCAAAAGAAATATTTTCAAAGTGTTTTCTAATGTGAGAGTCATTGTTACAATCAGTTTGTTAAAAGGAAACCAATTTGTTCCAAACTCTTGTAACTCATCCCTATAGTTATTTTCGTGTTCCTCAAGCAATCTGTAGATTTTCAGGTTGTGTTGAGAAGACTTGGCTTGTAGAGTCAAAGTGTTTGTATTCCTAAAAAAATTTGTAGATGTCAAGTTGTTTTGAGAAGACTCACTTATAAGGTCAGGTGTTGTGTAATTCAAGTTTTGAATTAGTATATTAAATCCTTATGAGTGAGGGGACTCGACGTAGCTACCAAATTGGTGGTAAACCAGGATAAATTTTTGTGTCACTTTAATTCTGCAATTCTTGTTTTACTTCTGCCTCTGATCACTTAACCTGATTGCTATTACTTTTATTCTAAATAAGTCACCAAATCTGAACCAGTTTTAAATAAATTAGCAAAAAGAATCTAACTTAGTCAAACACAATTTAACATATCTCCTCGTGTCTGCACCTTCAGTCTCATCTTAGTTGTTTTGATGATAACAAAATAGTTTGTGGGAACAATTTATTGCATTAAATTTTTTTATTAAGTGTGCAGGCCTGAGATCAAGTGTTTAATTAGAAGATCCTTATTATATCCTCTAATATTTGGACGAAGACAAAGATGCAACACTACTTCACCTCGCTTTTTTTGTCGAAGTCTGATGTGCGAGCACCATGTTCCAATTGCCTCAAGAAATGAAAGCAATGTTGTAGTTAAATTACCTCTGGCATATTCAACATGTGTTTTGTATTGTTTTCCCCTGACAAATTCAACATGTTTTGTACCCTCTGCCTTTGATAAGCATGACAAGTAAGAATCTACCTCTGCCTTTGATAAGCACGACAAACAAGTAACTGTCTTTGCCTCTGATAAACGTGACAAGCAATTAATTGACTTTCCCTTTGATAATCACATCAAGTGTATGATCGTCTAACTCTGAGTTCTTATGTGTCATTTGAAAAAGTCAACGCTTTGAAAAATTCATCACTCTAAAGAAGACATTGCACATCCTCTAATAAACATCTTAAATCTGCAACTTGTCTATATATCTTAAGACATGCTCTAACCAACGTATCCTTTGATTCCCAACTTTTTTAAAACAGATTCAATGAGTCATTACAAGATCGGTTTTTGGAATGTTTCAATGGCAAATCAATTCCAGAAAGATACAAAACTTCGTGAATTATGATGATTTCCTCCAATCAGGACAACAACCAGAAACCCTAATCACTCTATATGAAAGACGTGTTTCCCTCAATCAAGAAATAGAAAAGCAAGAAATACATATGCACTATTGCTCAATATCTTTTTGTTTCACATTAGTGCTAAGATAATATAAGAAGTAACAAATTCGTACACACTCTTCTACGAGAGCTAATTCCGAAAAAACCCAAAACCCTTTTATTTGTAACCTATCCCATTAATGGGTTCCTTCCTCAATAGTTTGATTGTACTATGCTAGAAAGGTGAGAAGATTGAATACAATCAGTGTGACTAGTAGGTGTTCAAGTGTAAGTCTGATTATGTGGTGAACTAATGGATTAAATCCTTCAAGTTGAAGGGATTGGACGTAACTACCGTGTTGGGGGTTAACTAGGATAAATCATTGAGTCTCTCTGCTTTGTTTTCTTTCACCTGCATTGCTTTCTTTACTTTAGTATAGCCACATGAAAAAGTTCTTTAATCAAAAATCACATTTCAACCATCCTTCTTGTGTTTTTTGTTCTACATGATGGTGGTTGGGAATTTCCTTTTTCTTGTGTTTTTCGTTCTACATCATGGTGGTTTAGAATTTGTGATACCATTTTTTATATGTTTGGCTTAAGTTCTATAAGGATTTATTAAGTTTGCATACCATGTGTTCCTTCTCACTTGTATAACCTAGTGGCAAATCCAAGTATATTTCCTCATAAAGATCATCATTAAGAAATGCATTATTGACGTCCAATTGGACCATTTTCCAACCATTGTAAACTGCTAAACTTTGAAGTACTCCAACTCTTATCATCTTCGATATTGGTGAGAAAGTGTTAGTGAAATCCAAGCTAGGTTGTTGAGTGTAACCCTAGGCCAAACATTTTTCCTTATACTTGTCCAGGGATCCATCATCATTGAATTTAGTCTAGTAAATTCATATGCAATATATGGCTTGTCTATGTATTGTTTTCCTAAAGAGCTATTATTTCTTCACTTATAGCTTTTCACCAATCAAGGTATTGAGAGGCTTAACGATAGAACTATGGATCATAGGATGATGATACTTGTAAGACATAGTATTTATAAGCAAGAGACAATCTTTCATATGTCAGGTTATTGTTGATTGGATAAGGTATGTGACAAACATAATCTTGGAAGTATGAGGGGTGGAATATGAAGCTCATGGTCATGCTATGGAATGGCACAGAGAAAAACTAAATTTGGAAATGGATCCTCAAGTTGGTTGACAACAACGAGAGTGTGGAAAAGAAAGGTGTCCCCATGAAATATGACATCTCTAGAAGTGGTAAAAGATCTAGAATGAAGATCATATATCTTGTATCTCTTATAGTCAGTCGGTCAGCCAACAAAAACACATGGAATAGCTCTTGCTACGAATTTGGTACAATGACGAGGGATGGTGGAAGTACAACACAAGCCTCCAAAATCCATGAAATCAGCATACACGAGTAGCTTGCTGTAAGACCCATAGTTTTAAATTCTAATTTATGTATTTTGGTGGGTTTTAATGTTGAACTCTGAGGCTTTTTAGCCAAGTTATTGATATTTTGAGTTTAATGCCCAAAAATATCTTTTTGGAGCCCCGATTAAATTTATTCGTCGAGGAACAATTTTATTGATTTATGATTAATCTTTTGTCGAAAAGAAAATTTTTTGAGATGATTCCAATTGAATTGCGGCGAAAGAAGATATTTTTCTAAAAAAGTGGTTTGAGAAGTGATGGGTATTTTGGTAATTTTGATAAATATCTAGATATTTTTAGATATGTGTTAAGTTATAATATATATATATATATATATATATGTTTGGAGGGAAAAAGGAAGGAAAAGGAAAAAGAAAGGAAAAGGAAAAGGAAAAGAAAAGGAAAACAAAGGAAAAACTGAAAGAGAGAAGCTTCCTCCCTGCCTCACGAAACTATTCATCCATCGTTCTCCCTTCTTTTCTTCTTTTGCTTTCTTTTGCTTCAAGAAAGGGAACCCAAGGCTTGGTGGGTGTGAAAGAGAAGATTTCTCAGCTTCATTCTTCTTCTCAGATTTGAAAACGGTGTTGGTGATTTCAAAACCGTCAAACACAAACCATCACGTTTCTTCTAGATCTAAGCTTTATTTCGCGAAGAGATAGAAGGGAAAGTTGTTCATCTTCCCGCTACGGAGCTAGTGAACAAAATTTAGAAGCAACGACGCGAACGGAGTTTTTACCGGAATTAATCGCGGTGTTGTAATCGCTCGTTAAAGCTATCGTTAAGGTAAGGGTTCCTTCCGAACTTTTAGTTTGCATTTAGGACCTTATATGTGAGATTGTGGAAAATAAATTTGTTGGGTTTGAAGTGTAGATTTGGGGAAAATGAATTTAATTCATTTATGTGTGTTGTTGAGGAAATGAAATTTGATGTGTTTGAGTTGTGGTTTGTGAAAATTAGTTTGGCATGGGTTATGTTTGAGTTTTATGAAAATTTGTGGTGATTGATGATTGAACTTGGTGTGGACTTTGTGGTTTTTGAATTTATCAAATTTAATGTAAGTTGTGGATTAAATTTGATGGGTGTGGTGGAAAATAAATGTTTGAGTATGCTTTGTGTGGAATTTGGGGATGGATTGTGAAACCTCTTTAAAAGCTGATTTTTATTGTTTTGTGTTGTTTTCTGATGTGTATTCGAATACAAGAGGCTTGTAGTCGAATACAGATGTTCTAATTTGGCTAAAGACTCATGAAACAGATGTGTAGTCGAATACACTGAGCTTGTAGTCGAATACAAGCATCTTGTTTTTGCTACTGACTTCTGAAACAGCACGGTATTCGAATACAAGCATGCTGTATTCGAATACAGCAGTGCAGTTTTGTTAAAAACTCCATTTTTCAACTTTGATTATGCATGTTTAACATATGGAAACCCTTTCAAGGTGCATGCTAAGTTGAAAGGTCATTTTATGCATTTAAAATTTAAATGTTATGTGTTATTTGTTAATTTTGGTTGGTGACCCTTTACAACTATTGTGGAAATCTGGGCTTTGCCCTCAGATGAGAATCAGGATCTTCCCACTGGTTAGTACCCTGTAGATGGGAAGGTAGGTTGGACACACCTGACTTGAGCTGTGTTAGGAGGATCTTGCGGGGCACGTGGAGATCACTCGGGTTGTATAGTTTTTGGTAGTATGATCAGATTAGACGGTTGTATAGGGACTAGAGGTCTTTCTTTTGTGGATGTATTTACTGTATGTTAGAAGACTGTACATATACCAATATTGTCAGCTTGACTTTTATTTTGATGGGTCCATGTACCACTTTTTGATGTGACGTGGGGGAGTTAAAATTCTTGGGACAATACTTTTGTACAGGTGTCTGCCGAGAATACCCAGGGGTATGAGCTATATCTGATAGGCCTCATAGCCCCGGTGTATTTTGATGTATTAATACTTTGGATTTTTATTTCAAAAACTATTATGCTGCGTGTAAATATTGTTGACGTTTGTCGTTGTATTACGACTGAAATATTTTATCCAAAGGTATTTCCCTCTTTATTTCTTTGTTTTAGGAAATTTGTTTTGGAAAAAATAAATACACTCGCACTGTTAAAAATCGGGGTGTTACACTTGTCAAATAACAATTCAAAATGAGACTTGTCATGAAGAACTTTGGATGGAGTCTTGTTGATGAGAAAGACATTGGTAGACACACACTCTCCAAAACTAGATAGTATAAGACCCATAATTTATTTATAACAAGAATTAGACCATGTGTTATTTATTGATTTATTTTTGAAAGACTTTGATGAGTAAAATGAATTTTAGTCGAGTTGTATATATATTGTAAAAGAGTTCAAAATTTTGTTTAAATGTTGGTTTTAAGTTTACTTTATTATTAAGGTGTTAAAGGTTTAACCTTCGAGTTTTTATGAAAACAAGATTTCCACCTTTATAGATTGAACTCAAAAGTTTTAGTTATTGACATTAAATTTTCAATTTTTATGAAGAGATTTAACTTTGAGAAACAAGGTATCAGATTTCGTGAATTTGAGAATAGTTCATATAAAAAAAAATATGGGTTCAAGCTTTGCATATCAATAAGGTTTGAAAGAGAAATATTTACTTAATGAACAAAATTTTAATCTTAAGTTTTGAAGTTGAATGTTTTGATTTTTATAGTAAATATGTCAACTTTATGCTAAAATTCGAGGTTGAAGAAGTATTTAGGTGTTTTGAAAAATAATGATAATTTTTATTTTGGATTTTGATATGTGGTTTTATTATGAATAAAGATTTTAGTTGGAGATTTAAAAGAAAATTGTGAACTTGAGAAATATTTTGTGTTGATGAGAAAATGTGATTTTTGTGTGAAAGTTTATATACAAAACATAGTTGATAAAGATTAAGGTTTCAAAAATGTTAAATTAGAAGAATCGTTATGTTGAATAGTTAGAATATTGGAACTCTTAGTATTTGAGTTTTTTTATAAGATTTATTGATACAAGTCTTCTACTAGGTTTTCAAATATTAAAGTGTTGAAATTTGAGAAGTTGGTTGATGATTTAATCGAAATTTCAAATCGTATGAGTATGTTTTATTTGATTGATTTTGTTAAGAAAATATTTTGTCCTACATTGTTAAAGGAAAATATTTGAGTTGAACTTCAATAAATTTGAAAAATAATTTCGAGATTTTCAAAGTGTGGCATAAGTTTGAAATTCGCTTTCGTCAAAAAATCATGTTGATCTGTGATACGTGGCACATGTTAATTAGTATTGGTCTGTGATGATTTACGCCCCTCGATGGGAGTTTTGAAATTCCAGAATCATGTGGGCGGACATATAAGCATTACATTAGGGTGTTTTGTCACACGAGTTATGTTATGTTTTTGTGCTTTGTATCTTCGTATTATTGTGGACTGGGCTTATGCCCCCAAGTTCTTAAAGTTTTGAGTCGTGCGAGAATTGCAACGACGTCGAAGACGTGACAGAACGATGATTTAGATTGGCGATCATAAGCAATGAGACTTGATATCACCTGTGAGTCCTCACCTAATCATCCCCAGTTAGAGTTCAAGATTAGCTTAGGATTTTATCTAAGGGTTTATTTATTCTCTCTTCCTTATTGCAATTTTGTTGTCACAATGAAAATTGTGTATCTGAAACAATTTTTTTTATCAATTTGAATTGTTCAGTTTTAAGTAAGTCAATTGTGTCAAAAACATTTTATATAATGCAACAATAAATATTTTATTCTAAAGAATTCAGTTTTTTTTTTAAAAAAAAATTACGCACTCACTATTAAAAATCGAAGTGTTACACATGTTGCTTGAAATAACAAAAATCTAGCCAAATGCGACAAGTGTTATGTTTCCTTTCCACATTATGTTCAGGCTTATAGGAAAAGGAAAACCGACGTAAAATACCTATTTCCTCCAAGAAACTGATCAAGGAAAACTCTTTTGCATTTTCAGCTCTAATAGTTTTAACAACCTTTCCAAGAAACTAATCAAGGAAAACTCTTTTGAATTTTCAGTTCTAATAGTTTTAACAACCTTTCCAAATTGTGTTTTAACCAAATTGAAGAAATGCTTAATTTTAACAGGAGCATCAAACTTGTGTGTGATCAAATAAATCCAATCTAAAATCATCCACAATAGTCAAAAAAAAAAAATATAAGATTTTCCATCATAAGGAGATTGACCATAAGGACCCCATATGTTACAATGAATTAAGTCAAAGAATTGAGAAGAAAATTTGTTATTTAAAAACAATGGAAGTCTTTTTAATTTGAACATAGGATCAGATAAATGACCTAATTTATGACCTATGGTGCCACAAAGCGGCATTATTTGTTAATGAAACATAATTACAAAAGGAAACATGAGTATTTGTAAGTTCGGCATGAATCTGGGCAGAAGTTTAAAAAATGTAAAGGCTACGATGGAGGCTACCCTTGTCAATCATCTTGGCATGTTGACTGGCTTGAATAAGAAAACCATTACAAGTAAACATTAGAGAAAAATAAGGGTTGCTTAACAATCTTCCAACTTAAAGAAGATTAATAGTAAATGTGAGAATGTAAAGAACATATGAATAGTAGATGGGCACAACAACTTATTCACATAAAGCTTATTCACTTTGATTTTTGATTCTGTTATTAATAATTTGAAATCAAATCAGTATAGAACCGTATAAAATTTATATGTAAAAATTTAGAAGTATTTTAATTATAGAAAAAAATGTAGGATGTATCTAGAAGTAGATATTAATTAGAAAATTCTTAGAAATGTGTCTACAGTTATCTATTTGTACTTATAAATATTTTGTTGTACTTGACATTAATTATCAAGCAAATTTGAGTTTTTTATTATAAATATTTTTCTTCCTATAACAAAGCGGTATCTAGAGTTTGATTGTGACTTGAGAAATGACTACTCGTGATTACACTACTTTTGACTTTCCTCTTCTAAAAAAAGATAATTATGAAAAATGGTGCATTCGCATGAAAGCATTGATTGGCTCTCAAGGTGTATGAGAGATTGTGGAAAAAGGATATGATAAGCCAGAAGATGAAGAGGGGTTGTCTCAAGTTGAGGATGAGGTTTTGGTTAAAAAAAAAGGGTGAAGGATCAATAAGCTTTTACTCTCATTCATCAATGTTTCGATGATTTTATGTTTGAGGAGGTTTCCTGTGCTACAAATTCAAAGGAAGTTTGGGAGATTTTTGAGAAATCACTCCTAGGCATTGATAAAGTGAAGAAGATAAGACTTTAATCTCTAAAAGGAGATTTTGAAGATGAAGAATTTTGATTCAATTTCAGGTTATTGGTCAAGGGTGAAGACAATTGTTAATCAAATGAAGTGATACGAAGACAAGATAATAGATGTTCATGTAGCTGAGAAGATTCTTCGTTCTTTGACTCATAAGTTCGATTATGTGATAAATATTATTGAGGAATCAAAAGATCTTGACTCAATATACATTGAGGAATTAGAAGGTTTTTTGCAAGCTCAAGAATAAAGAATGAAGAAAAGGCAAGAGAAGTCATTAGAGCAAGTTCTCAAGATCAAAGCTTCGTTGAAGGATAACAGATGATTCAATAGTCAAAACAGATGTGGACGTGAACAAGGAAGAGAACAATGATGTGCTCGTGGAAGCGGAATAGGCTTCAATGGTGAATCAAACTACGAATAAATAAGTCACTCATCACCAAAAATTTGTGGAATAGGAAGAGGTTATGGCTATTATCAAAGTGAAAGGAGGTATGACAAATCTAAAGTTGAATGTTATAACTGTCATGAATTTGGCCATTTTTCTTGAGAATGACGTAATGATCCTAATCAAGAGGAAGAAGAGGCTAATCTTATTGAGGAATATGAAGAGTCAACTTTGTTGCTAATACTCAAGGAAGAAGAGAGAGATGCTAATAGTTCATGGTACTTGGAAAATGGTGCAAGTAACCATATGTGTGGATGAAAAGAGAAATTTATGGATATTAATGAAAAGGTGAATGGAAATGTTTCCTTTGGAGACTCGTCAAAAGTGAAAACTGAAGGAAAAGGTACGATTATAATCTCCTCTAAAGATGGGAGTCATAAGTTGATAATGGATGTTTAATATGTACCTAAATTAAAGAGTAATATTTTGAGTTTGGGCCAAATTCTTGAAAAAGTATATCAAATTCTCATGAAAAATAGATATTTTTGGCTTATAGATCAAATTAACAGTTTAATCGTTAAGGTTCTTATGTCAAAAAATAGAATGTTTATCTTGAACCTAAGAATTACTAAAGCAAAATATTTGAAGATGAGTGTCCAAGATGAAACATGACGTTGGCATATGAGGTATGGCCACTTGAACTTTGGTGCACTTAAAATCATGGGAGAAAAGAATATGGTGAAAGGCATGCCCTCAATCAATCATCCAAATCAATTGTGTGAATGTTGTCTTCTTGTGCATACCGACTTGTGTGGGCCAATCAATCCATCTTCATTTGATAAAAGTAAATATTTCATTTTCATTATTGATGATTTTAGTAGAAATACTTGGGTTTATATCTTAAAGCAAAAATCAGAAACTTTTATTGATTTCAAGAACTTCAAAACTCTTGAGGTGAATTCACTTCGAAGAAGTTTAATGAATTTTGTGCAACTCATGGAATTCACTGTCTGTTGACAGTTCCAAGATCTCAGTAACAAAATGGAGTAGTCGAGAGAAAGAATATAATTATTTTGAACATTGCAAGATGCAATCTAAAATCCAAAAGGATGCCAAAGGAGTTTTGGGCTGAAGCTATTTTTTGTGCGATCTATTTGAAAAACAAATCAATTGTGGTGGTAAGCCATGGATGAGGAAATCAAATCAATTGTGAAGAACAACACTTGGAATTAGCAAATCTTCCAAAAGACCATGAAGCAATTGGAGTCAAATGGGTGTACAAGGCTAAAAAGAATGCTAATGGAGAGGTTGAAAAATACAAAGCAAAACTTGTTGCCAAAGGCTACAAACAAAAACATGGAATTGACTATGAAGAAGTTTTTGCACCAGTTGCTCACATGGATACTATTCTTTTACTAATCTCTGTAGTAGCTCAAAATAATTGGAAACTTCATCAATTTGATGTAAAGTTGACATTTTTAAATGGCTATCTTGAAGAAGAGGTATATGTTGAGCAGTCAATGGGGTGCACGATTAAAGAACATGAAGATAAAGTTTTGAGATTGAGGAGAGCGGATTGAAGTTGTCAAAGTTTGAAGATGGACAAAAGGAGGACCCTTCTTTTTTTAAAAGTCTCATTAGAAGTCTAAGATACTTAACATGTACAAGGTATGATATTCTATATGCGGTTGAGTAGTAAGTCGGTTCATGAAAGCGTCTACTATTACACACGTAAAAGTTACTAAGAGGATACTCTACTACCTAAAAGGTAAGTTTGATTATGGTATATTTTACTCTTCTTATAATGATTTTAAACTCTTTGAATTTTGTGATAGCAACTTTACGGGAGATATTGATGATAGAAATAGTACTAGTGGTTTTATATTTTTCATGGGGGACTATGCTTTTTCGTGTAGCTCAAAGAAACAACTTATTGTCACACTTTCAACATGTGAGTTAGAGTATGTAGCAGCAACATCTTGCACTTGCCATGTCATTTGGCTAAGGATATTATTGAAGAAACTTCATATACCGCAAAAGGAAACTACTGATATTTGTATAGACAACAAGTATGCACAAGCACTTGTAAAGAATCTAGTGCTTCATAATCGCAGTAAGCACATAGACACAAGATACTATTGCATTAGAGAATGCATTGCCAATAAAAAAGTTAAGCTTAAATATGTGAAGACTCAATATCAAGTTGCAGATATTTTTGCAAAGCCATTAAAATTTGAAGACTTTCAAAGACTAAGAGCAAGGCTTGGAATGAAGAAGAAAACTTCAAATCAAGGGGGAGCAATGTTATTAATAACTTGAAATTAGATAAGCCTAGAACCATATAGATTTTCTATGTAAGAATCTAGAAATATTTTGATTATAGAAAAATGTGGGATGTATCTAGAAGTGGGTATTAATTAAGAAGCTTCTAGAAATGTGTCTAGAGTTATTTATTTTTACTTATAAAAACCTTCTTGTACTTGAATCAAATTGTGAGTTTTCTATTATAAATATTTTTCTTCCTCTAACAAATCCACCATATTTCTTAGTGACACCATGATATCTCATGTTTGGAGAATAGCAAAATGGAAAAGACGTCTTTGATTTGGGGTGAGCATTAGTCGGAGGTATGGGTGGATTTGGGCTCAATTTTGTCGACCATTCAAAACCAAGCCTACAATTTATATGTCCAATTTCGATCAATTTTTGCATTAGTTTAGATGGATTTCGATTAGTGTGAGTTTATGGTCATGCAGTTGGGTTGGTTCGTGTGATTGATTTTTTGTGTTTTTATTGTAATGTTCATTTCATTTTCAAATTCATTTTTTAAGAAAAAAAAAACATATTGAGCTTTTTATATTTTTATAGATGCTCGAGTAGATTTTTATCAAACAGTTTATTTATCATACTCATGGTGTGATCATTAAGTGAGATTGAGAGACTTACCTTAAAAAAATTGAGTTTTGATACCTAAAGTTTTAAGTGATAATGTCGGGTTTGGTCAGATCCATTCATATTTACATTTGCGAATCCGTGTGATTTGTGACCCGTTGTAACCCATCCGCATATCAAATTGGGCCATTCAAGTGGCTCAGGTTGAGTCAGATCATCTAGTTTTACTCGACACTACCTCTAATATCTTCATATTTTGATACCTCTAATATCTTCATATTTTGATATAGTGGCCAAGGCGATTCCAATTCTAATTTTTAAAAAGACGTAGAAGGCAATTCCTTGTATCTGACAATTCACAACCCAGCATCGACAAGAACAATGTTCAAATGTATCCAACAGTGAAGGTTGAAGAATCAATTGGAATCATCTCACTTTTTTGTTTGTGATTTCTTTGACACAAAAAATGGAGTTCTGAAAATAACTGATGCAAACATCCTTTGTATATCCATTATGATGAGTTTGATAATGCCGCAACTACCATCATGAAGCATCCTCAGTGGAGAAACTGCGTCAATTTTAACAAATATTTTTGGTATTATGCTCTTTATTTTTCTCGTTGTTTCTTCTTATTAACAATTTTTATCATTAAAGAGATTATCCTTCACCAATTGTAGGTTAGTTGATTGTTTCTGGCTAGGTTAACTTTGTGCGTGTGTTAACTGAGTTTTCCTCTTATTGAATATCATACAATTAACAAAGGTGAGGAAGTATGATACATTTTGGCTTACATGCTATCTTCTTAGTTTAGATCAGAAATATCTTGTAAGTAATAAAAACATTTTGGCTTACATTTAAGCTTAAATGAGAATATCTTGTAAGCACTAAAACCTAAAACATTTTTAACTCCAATTACAACAATTCGATCTATGTATTAGCAAAGACTTACACCTAGCTAGTTTCAATAAATCCCAACTTTGGAGTTAGTATAATTAGTTTTAAAGGGTGTATTGAATTGAGATTATCTTTTTTGTATAAAAAAAACTTGCAGATTTTTAAAAACAGTGTAAGATTTTTAAAGATTTATAAGAGTTCTGTAGATTTTTAAAGACTCTTTTATAATAACATAAAAATGTCCTGCATATTTTAAAACTCTTTTTAAATTATATAAATGTCTTGCAAATTTTAAAAAACTTTTTTTCTTATAAGATTTCAAATAACTTACTCAATTATTTAGGAAACATTCAAAATTTTAAGACTGAATGGAAATACATAATTAAACAGTTGAATGAAAATAAAAAAATCAAAATAATATTCTTAAGATATTTAAAGTTATATGAATCATCGGTATCATTTCCGTTAAACTTTTTTAATGATCTATGAAAAAGATTACTAACTCATTTTTATTTTAAGAATCATTATCATGATATGCGCCACTTTATATCCGCCACTTTATAGATTATATGGCACACCTTGTAACACCCCGTTTTTCAAAGCGTGAGTTTATTTTTTTTTCAAAAGGAATTAAAATAAAACAGGGAAATAAATAAGGTAACACACATTTGGATAAATATTTAAGTCGTAACACAACGACAATAAGTCAACAGAATTTACGAGCAGCGGAAAAATTCTCAATTCATGAGTTCAAAATATATACATAACAAAAGTAGTACATTCTTCCAGTTTAAAAATAAACGCAACCCAAAAGAAAGACATCCGTTCCCTCTGTGACAACCTAGTCTGATCATTTTACAAAACAACTTTTTAACATTTAAGTTTTTAAATGCTCAAAATAACTTTTCAACTAAGCATGCACCTTAACAGGATGTTCAATATGCGAAAAGTTCATACAATGCTTTGCCAATTAAAAATGAAAGTAAAATGAAGTTCTCAATCCCCTAATTATAACATAACAAAACAAGACATGGATAGATTCATGAGCAATCAATCATACAACTAAAACTGAGGATTTTCACTGAGCCAATCGATTGGGCAATCGATTGGGGTGAAGGATTTTGATGAAACAGAATCCTGGGCTGAAATCAATCGATTGGGAAATCGATTGAGTGAGTACTGAGCCCCTGACTTAATACCAATCGATTTCCAAATCGATTTCCTGAAGGTTTTTAGTGAAATTTCAAACTCTGGCTTGATTCAATCGATTGGGAAATCGATTGACAGGGTAGCTGAGCCCCTGACTTAATGGCCAATCGATTTCCAAATCGATTTGGTCGAATATGGATGAGTCCCTGACTTAGGCCCAATCGATTGGGCAATCGATTTCGTAAATGATTTTCGAAAACTGATTACAAAATCGATTGGCTAATCGATTTTGTCCATTTGGCCAAGTCCCTGACTTCCATCCAATCGATTGGGAAATCGATTTACCTGTGTATTCTTTCAAAAATTCATAAACTAACTCAATCACATTCATGCATAATCCCAATTCTTAACACTTAACACTGATAACACAATTACTACGACATCATGGATTTCGAAATGGTATTGCAATCAAACATGTTATCACCAAATTCCAAAACATAACACTTAGCATTTATAACACATTACTACACAAACAAAATGAACCAACAGTTCACAAATCAACAGGGTGTAGTCTCTCGCGGACAAACACAATTCCCTCAGGAACGTAAGTCGTAAACGTACTACCTATCACGGGTCCGTACCGTTTACCGAGGTGCCACCTATCCCGGGTCAGCACAACTTACCAAAACATACACGAGTAAACGAGACATTAAGAGATTCCCCATTCTTAATTCTCATCTAACTTAAACCAGGGCGTAGTCTCTCACGGACAAACCCCTGCGCAGTCTCTCACGGACAAACGCAATTCCCGCAGGAACGTAAGTCGTAAACGTACTACCTATCACGGGTCCGTACTGTTTACCGAGGTGCCACCTATCCCGGGTCAGCACAACTTACCAAACACAATTCCCTCAGGAACGTAAGTCGTAAACGTACTACCTATCACGGGTCCGTACTGTTTACCGAGGTGCCACCCATCCCGGGTCAGCACGACTTACCAAACGTAAATCGTAAACGTACTGCCTATCACGGGCCCGTACTGTTTACCAAGGTGCCACCTATCCCGGGTCAGCACGATTTACCGAAACACACATAAAAAAGCGAGACATTAAGAGATTCCCCATTCTTAATTCTCATTTAACTTAACGATTTTCAAGACAAAACATTCAGTAAATAAGTCATTAAGAGATTCCCCATTCTTAATACTCATTTACTGAAACGATTTTCAAAAACGAACATTAAGTAACCGAGACATTAAGAGATTCCCCATTCTCAACGCCCAGTTAACTTAAACAATTTTCCAAACAAAATAATAAGTAACCGAGACATTAAGAGATTCCCCATTCTTAACGCCCAGTTAACTTAAACAATTTTCCAAACAAAATAATAAGTAACCGAGACATTAAGAGATTCCCCATTCTTAACGCCCAGTTAACTTAAACGGTTTTCAAAACAAAATGTTAAGTAACCGAGACATTAAGAGATTCCCCCTCCTTAACGTCCAGTTAACTTAAACGGTTTTCAAAACAAAATATTAAGTAACCGAGACATTAAGAGATTCCCCATTCTTAACGCCCAGTTAACTTAAACGATTTTTCTTTAAAACAAAATATTAAGTAACCGAGACATTAAGAGATTCCCCCTCCTTAACGTCCAGTTAACTTAAACGGTTTTCAAAACAAAATATTAAGTAACCGAGACATTAAGAGATTCCCCATTCTTAACGCCCAGTTAACTTAAACGATTTTTCTTTAAAACAAAATATTAAGTAACCGAGACATTAAGAGATTCCCCATTCTTAACGCCCAGTTAACTTAAACGATTTTTCTTTAAAACAAAATATTAAGTAACCGAGACATTAAGAGATTCCCCATTCTTAACGCCCAGTTAACTTAAACGATTTTTCACAAACAAACGCACATTAAGTAAACGAGACATTAAGAGATTCCCCATTCTTAACGCCCAGTTAACTTAAACGATTTTTCACAAACAAACGCACATTAAGTAAACGAGACATTAAGAGATTCCCCATTCTTAACGCCCAGTTAACTTAAACGATTTTTCACAAACAAACGCACATTAAGTAAACGAGACATTAAGAGATTCCCCATTCTTAATACTCATTTAACTTAATGGTTTTCAAATTTCACACAACACAAACTCAACAAATTCTCACATCAAAACATATCAATTCATTTATTCACAAATCCAACCATACACATATCAAATTTCATCAATATCAATTAAGAGCATGTCAAAAACAACGAACACAAATCGACACAATCCACTACTGAATTTTCTTTCCTTCCTTTTTCCTTTCTTTGTTTTTCCTTCCTTTCTATTTCCTTCTTTCCTTTATATAACCTTTTCTTTTCCTTTTCCTTCCTTCTAATTTCCTTTCTTTCTATTCTCTCCAAGCAAACATATATATATATATATATATATATATATATTAAATATAACTTAACAAATATCCCAAAAT
>NC_021166.2:44881806-44884381 GCF_000331145.2 Cicer arietinum
AATTATGGGTCTTACATTACTACCCCCCTAAAATTAGTTTCATCCTCGAAACTATGCGTCGATAAATAGCTATGGGTGTTGTTCTCTCGTCTTGCTCTCCAATTCCCAAGTCGCATCTCCAGTAATTGGGTTCCAAATCACCTTGACCAGCGAAACATCCTTGGTCCTCAATCGTTTAATCTTTCTATCACCAATTCTTAGAGGTGGTACTTCGAATGAAAGGTTATCCTTTAGCTGGATTGTGTCTGGTTCGATCACATGAGATGGATCTGCAAGGTATTTCCTCAACTGTGACACATGAAACACGTCATGAATATTGGACAGTATCGGAGGCATTGGAATCCGATAAGCAACAGGTCCAATTCGTGCAGAAATCTGATATGGTCCAATGAATTTTGGAGTCAACTTCTTCGATTTCAAGGCTCTACCTACTCCAGTAGTAGGTGTGACTCTTAGAAATACATGGTCACCCTGTTCGAATTCTAAAAGTCTGCGACGCTTGTCCGCGTAACTCTTCTGACGATCTTGTGAAGTGACATCCTTGTGAAGTCTTCATTTTCTCCTTGATTTTCCTTACCTTAGCTGTAGTCTGTTGCACCATCTCTGGTCCGACGATCATATTTCCACCGTCCTTATACCAACACAAGGGCGTTTGACACTTGCGCCCATATAAAGTCTCATCTGGAGCCATTCCAATACTTGCGTGGAAACTATTTGTTGTAGGTGAACTCAATCATAGCTTCGTTCCGAATGCTTCGTGCAATGCTCCCAAAAATATGATGTGAACTTCGGATCACGGTCTGATACAATACTCGATAGTACTCCGTGTAATCTCTAAAGGTCGCAACACCCCATCAGGTCGCTGATGTTCCACCTTGTACGGAACATCCATCTAGTACCAAATCTAAACACTAAGTATGACACCGACACATTGAGTACAATGTATCATTACCTAATGATAGGGCTTCTCATCCAAACCAAGAATGATCTTGGGTTAATGTAGAGGTAAACAATCAAATTAATCGAGAAGTCCCTATTCTGAATGGTTATTTGACAAAGTAAACATGCATAATTTACTGTCAAAGTCTTAGCAGTAAAGTAGACACGGACAACTTCAAACAATTTACATAATCCATAGCAATGAAGGAATGGGTTGCCCCTGAATCAGAAAGTGTAGTTAGGGGGTTACCTGTAATCGCACAGTCATATTGAATCAGATCGCTAGATAAATCAGCGCCGACGCAATACACCTGTCCTCTAGCAGTAGGAAGAGTAATCCTAGCTACATCCACCATTGGTTCCACCTTCGGAGCCTTGCAATTCCTTGCAAAGTGCCCTGGTTTATGGCAATTGTAGCAAGTAGTACTGTTAAAGGTACAAGCATAAGCATAATGTCCTTCTTCTCCACATCGGAAACATCGTATACCTTGTCCCACTTGCCTCCCAAAGTCTTGGTTCCCTGGGTTATCCTGTCCCCCGTTGTTATCATGTGGTCGATTATAAGATTTAGCAACCTGTTTTCCCTTGTTCTGATACTTCGCCCGACTAGGTCCTCCTGAGTTAAAATTCCCTCCTCGGCTAGCTCTCTTATTCTTCATATCCTCAACTTCTCTACATTTTTCCACAAGAACCTGGAAACGTTGAATTCCCAAGGGTAAGACAAAGTCTTGAATCTCATACTTTAGTCCGTCTTGGAAACGATGACACAAGAATGACTCGTCAATCTCTTCACGGAAAAATCTGAAATGCCTTGATAGTGATTCAAACTTAGCAGCATATTCGCCCACGGTCATGTTCCCCTGATGTAGTTTCAGGAAATCATCACCCAGTCTAGTCCTGGTACTCATCGGGAAGTATTTGTCGAAAAACTTCCCTTTGAAAGATTCCCAGTTCACCTCCTCGTGAGCTGATCTCATCAACAACCTTGTACTCCTCCACCAGTACTCAGCATCTCCTAGTAGCATATAAGTGGCATAGTTGACCCTCACTCCCGCCTGACAGTTAATCATTTCGAAGATCTTCTCCACTTCTTGGATCCATTGATTTGCTTTCTCTGAATTCTCAGTCCCCTCAAACTTGGGAGGATTGTAACGACGAAAGTCTTTTAATCCTCTTGACTCTGCAGCACGGATCTCTCTTCCCCTCTTTTCGAGATCACGTTGAGTCTTGGCAGCAGTCTGTGCAGCAACAGAAGCAGCCATGTTATTCATAGCCTCCGCCATTCGATCATTCCTACTGGCATTGGTTCTCGGAACGTCATTCCTCCTTGGCAGCATGGTTTCCCTATAAAACCATCATCAAGTAGAGTCTTAACACTACTTCAATAATTCTAAGAATAACTTCCGACCACAACCGCACATAATAATTATTATGAACTTGACAACTCAAACCACCTAAACCGACACATGATCAGACAACAACTCCTAACCTACAATCTAGAACTAGAGGTTCCACAACCCCCAAAGAAAACCAAACCAAAGCTCTGATACCACAATGTAACACCCCGTTTTCCAAAGCGAGGGTGTATTTTTTTTCAAAAGGAATTAGAATAAAACACAGAATTAAATCAGGAAAA
>NC_021166.2:44888536-44908898 GCF_000331145.2 Cicer arietinum
AGGTGAGCAACCTTCCCTTCTATCACTTCTTGAAACGACGTTTAGATCTAGGTGAAACGGGGAGGTTTGTGTTTGAATCTCAAATACCGTTTTTCTTCGTTTTCGAATCAAAGAGGAAGAGTGGAGTTGCGAAATCCTTGTTCTAACACTCACCCAACCTTGGGTTACTAGTTTTGAAGAAAAGGAAGCAACGAAAATAAAAAATGGGAGAAGGAGGGAAATTGGTCGCGGGTAGCAGAGGAAGAAGATGGAAAATTCGAATTTTCCTTCCTTTCTTTTTCTTTCCTTTGTTTTTCCTTTCTTCCTTTTTCCTTCTTTCCTTTATATAACCTTTTCTTTTCATTTTCCTTCCTTCTAATTTCCTTTCTTTCTATTCTCTCCAAGCAAACATATATATATATTAAATATAACTTAACAAATATCCCAAAATATCTAGATATTTGTTAAATTACCATTTCACCCGTAACGCATTAAATTCTCCGTAAAGGATTTACCGCACTTAATTTAAATTTATTTATCGATAAGTAATTCTAAATGGTGTCAAAATAACTTTTTGATCCTATAAACTCCAAAATATTATTAACTTTGGCTAAAAAGCCTCCGAGCCAAAATCCAAAATATATAAAATACATAAAGTATACTTTAAAATTATGGGTCTTACACACCTCAAATTAGAGTATTAAGCACCTTAAAGTGAAAATTAAAATTAATTTCATTTAAAAAATTACTCCTCAACTTTTTTTTACTAATAACATACATATAACATAAGAAAATGTAAAAAACAATAATCTTATCCAAGTAAAAAAAAAAGGGAGAAAATTGTAAATACATTAAAGAAAGTGTAGAAATCTCGATTGAATACATCCCATCATAGAAAAGTCTTTTATACACCTCACTTAGATTTGAAGGCGTGAGAATAACTTTCATTCGTTACAACTTTAGATAGATAAATTCAGTAACATGCTTTTTAGCATCAAGGCTACTCACATTTTGTACCAATAATTAATTGTATCAATGGATATGTTAAAAAAAAGTGTTGTAAAAATAATTTTTTGTGCAAGTGCAGCAAGGTATTCCTTTGACCAAACATTGGTCCCCACTAATATCCAGTTATATGTGAACGAATTTTATATGTACATAACAAGTAAATTCATGAACAAGACAAGAACATCAAAGCTAAAAACAAAGAGAAATAATCCATAGAAAGATCTATCTTCTTCAGTGAACTAAGCACTTGAAAGGACTTCAAATTAAAAAGTTGGAGATGGTGCAATATAAAAAGATTCAATAAATGAATAATTATGCTAGCATATGATTGTGTGGAAATTAGAAAGAAAGAAAAAAATGAATGACTAGAGAATAACCGCCACTACACAATTTCCAGTGAGATCACCTACAAGTATTGTCCGGTATAAAGGCTGAAGAAAACATATGCACCAGAATAGCTTTTGTTTCTTCCATTCTATCTGACTGATAACTATGCTCAGTCAACTTAGTCGTGACAATCTTTTTCGCTTCCGATTCTTCTTATGTGTAACAACACTGTCTGTGTTACGGTTACCTGGAGTAGATAAAACTGAAGATCTTTTGCCAATGTAGGTTCTTCCTTTCTTTGACACCCACTTCAGAGGCATATTGGTAACTACAGTGCCAATATCAGTAGAATTATTCAGTTCAACAAGTTTTTGGATTTGATCTAGCATTTGGTGAGTCCAAGCCAATGAGACGTCCAACGCAAACGAATCATCCACTGGTTTCCTCCATAGATCCATCAAAACCTCTTCAAATGACCGAAAAGACATTGATCGTTGACAACCTTGTAGATTGTCACAAATCATGTTTACTTTGAGGACATGCTTGCAAAGGTTACCTTGCAAAGACCAAGAACAGTCACAGAATGAAAATTCTGATCCCGGATTCCACACAATATGTATTAAGCTTCTGTCTTTCTGGCTTGCAACTTTGGCAAAGAGACGGTCTTTATCGTCTAGGGAGACAGCAGAGTCAGGAATTTGAAGTGCTCGATGCCATGACGTAGAAGCAATATATCCCTCCTTTACATTCTGGAAAGAATCACTTTCATCAGCAAAACGATCAAGCCAGTAGCTTGAATGTAACTCAGTTGTTAACTTGTGGACTAACCAATCTACTCTTTGCAGCGCTCCAAGATGTGAATCGTCAAAAAGTTTGGCTTTCAATTTAACATGGTAGGCTTCTAATGCTCCAGAAGCTTCCTGACTTGCTAACGGAAAATTTCTCATCATAGAAAGCCACATTTCTGCATAACAGAAGAAATGAAGGGTAAGGACAGTAATTTAACATATCAATGACTAACCGACTACACCAGAAATATCTGAAGCAAAAGCAAAATGACAAAATCACCGCTACTTCTCAGATACATCTTCAATCGAGACCCAATTGTCTTTTGGATACAATACAACTTCAATATGTCTTAATAACTAGAGACACAAAATTGTATGTTTGTGACTCATTTATATTAGAAATAATATATTTTGACATTTGTGGGGGCAGGGACTGAACTACATATTAGGGGCGGTTGCCACCCCAAGAGTCAAAAAAATTCTGACCACGTAATACTAAAGTTGTGTATTCGCACCCCTAGTGATAGGATGTCTACTCTGCTCTATCACCTAGAGAGAGCCACTCTCTTCTATTATTAAAATGCAAGTTCATATCATCTCTACAGTATTAGTATATGCATCACAACTATGAGAGTGCATCCCAATTCCAAGTGATTATACATTTACACATTTCATGCCACATTTGTTATATGTAGGACGTCAAAAAAACATTTGTTATAGAGTTAAATAAGTTCAGTCTATAAAATTTCAATGTTTTCTTTTTAGTCTATATAACAAATTTCTGCAACTGAAAACAAAACATTTAAATTTTATAGGGTAAAAATTTATTTAACCGTTATTTATTTATTTATATAAGTATTTAATTCATATAAATTCTTCATGTACTCTTGTAAATTGTTTAAATTTTTGCTCCCGTTAAATATCTTTCCTAGTTCCGTCCCTAGGTGGGGGAAATATACAAAACTTTGCCTATGTGTTGTGATCATAAATACTTTACATATAATTCTTTTAACATATCTTGGTTGTGTTGTATCATATCCTTATCGTACTACGTATTCAGACTTCTTAGGTAAGGACTACGGACACAGTAAGTTAACATATCAATGACTACCAACTACACCCGAAACTTCAAAAGCAAAAGGACAAAAACATTTCAGCTGCAACATATGATTTTCAAGTATGCATGGTAATATGCCACCATCCAAACATTGATTTTGTATGTTTATGCAAGAGAGAAGAGGAGAAGGATCTAACCAATCTTGGGCACCCAGGAGACTTTGAAATATTCCATGAAATCAGTTTGGTCAACAAAATCCAGCATGAATTGTTCCAAAGCAACTGATGTATTTGTGCCTCCCCAAATGCTGTACACTATTGTCCCCAGACGCTTAAAAATCTCCCGTTGAACCTCAATATTATTGCATTTCCTGACAATATTTCTTAGCCATGATCTACGTATACGCCATAGTGAAAATAGGACAGGACAACCAAATATATCTCTGTAAAAGCAAACAATAAAAGTAAGACAATTAAACACAACTATATAGAACTTTAAACCAAACTTGTTTTAAAGCAATAAATCTTGCCTCAAAAGATCAATATCAGCTGCAGCGTCGTCAATTAAAAATCCACTGACTTTCCATCCAGGCTCAACACTACGAGCTCGGTCAATTAAAGCGTTAAGCCACTTAGACACATCAGGCTTCGCAAAGCTACGCGTAATGATCCATGCGACAGGAAGTGCATGTTGTCTTGAATCAAAAACAAGTAGTGTGAACAAGGGATACTGCCAACAGGAAAAGATAACTAAGTTAGGTTGATTGAAAATATACCTCAATGTGAACAAGATAAGTATTATTCTATTAGGTCTAGTGTAACTTAAAGGTCGTGAAGAAAAAATAATTACTTTAAGCCTCTTTACACCAAAGGACGAGTCTGCTGCAACAACATTGCGATGACCAAAACGAACCATTTGCTGTAGCTGCCATTCTGTTTGGATCCCCAAGATGAAGGGGTCTGACTCTGAAGTATCTTGATGAAAAAATACAGATTTTCTATTGCGTTCAACCCACATGCGGATACTAGCTTGATCGTCAAGATCTAGCTCATGGGTAGACCTTTTGATAATCATGCCTAGCTTGTGAACATACTGAGAAGCAAGGCTATTGACTTTTGCATTTGAACCACAATATCGCTCAATTCCTTCAATGTGTTTCTCCAAGATATTCTCTTCCGGAATGCCAAGATATATCATGGACATTGTTTGCTGTTGAATTTCATTGCATATATATGGAATTTTTTTGGCACCTGGGCCAATGGCATCTCTATCAAGTGGTCCATGGCAGACAAAACCAGACTTGTTAACATGACGCCTCTCATTGTATATAATAAGTGCGAGTGACGGACGGGCATAAAGACGTTTGACAACAAAATGACAGGTACAACCTCGCATTGATTGAGGTCTAGCAGCACGATTTCGGGTATTAAGTCGGTATCTCCGACTAGGTAATATGCCTCCACCCTCCCCATAATTTTCTGGACCAAACGAGCACCAGTACCTTCACAAGGAACAAAATTCAACACGACAACATAAATATTGGAATCTTGATTGTGCACATGACTTCTTAAGTATCAAATTATTAGTTTGCCAGTATGCTATTGATTCCAAATTAAGGACAGCAAAAGGAAAATGGTTCAAACTTCAAACTTATGATCATAGGTAACATTAGGAAACTTAACAACGATAAAATTTTCTAAGAAGAAAACATGACATCATTTCACACTACTAATTTCCAATGATCCACAAAAAACAAACTACAGAAAAGAAAGCAAAAAATTGCTTGAAAAATTCAACAAATGTCACATAAGTCAAACAATTTTCTGATCATTCAACCAGTACCTTCACAGAGAACAGAGTTCAACATGACAAGATATGCATTGCAATCTTGATGGTGCATGTGATCACTTTAGTTTCAATTTATTAGTTTACTAGTACTATTGATTTGAAATTCCAGCCAGCAAAAAGAATGGTTCTAACTTACGAAGATGTGAAGCATTAAGGAACCTAACAAGGATCAAATTTTCTACGTGGGGAAACATGTGATCATTTCACACTATCAAATTCTAATGCTCTACCATAAACAAACTAAACAAGCAAGAAAATTCTACAAAAGTTTTAAAAAATTGTCACAAAAGTCAAACAATCTTATGATCACGCAACTAAAACAGTAAAAACCATATTATAAACTTTTAAATCTTGTTCAAAATAATTTTGAATAAAGTGTAAGAAGCAAAGCAAAAACTCACAGCCTGTACTCAAGGTATTCATCATCCTTGTACTCCTTCAAGGTGCCAATAGTTCGTTTCCTTCCTCTCTCGATATGAAACCGAGTCGGGCACAACACGTTACAGCACTCACCAATTATAAAAGCATCAACTCTGTCGTAAGGGATAAGGGCAACCTCATCATGGTGTTCAGCATTCCCAAACTTGGTCCAAGTTAAGTCAGCAGAAGAGAACTCTTCTTCAGGTGGATCTTGTAAAGGAATCTTTTCTATTGATTCAACTGTAGCCATCTCCATGTCCATTAGGGTAAAACAAAAAACCAAACTTTTTTCCTTACACAAGAATCTAAAACTCTTCCAAAAAGCGGAAGAAATAAAAAAGTATGACGCATTGAACAGAACAGAACACCCTGAAACAACATTCAGAAACGACCCTTTAAAGATAACTAGTAAAATATTCGATTTTGCTGAGTTTTAAGGGTTTTATGCAACAGAAGATAAGCAATTCAATCCAAAAATTGAAAGGAAAAAAAAGCACAAATTAAAAATAAATGAAGATAAGTTCATCACTGAGAAATGAAGGGTTTAACCTTTTGGTTGAATACATTCACAAGATGAATGTGTAGTTTTGGTGAATTTTGATGGGATTTGTTAGAGTTGGTAAATCGGGTTACCCGGCCTGCATTGGACTCAGGCTTTTTGGGCCGGGTCGGAAAACCTGGGGTGGAAAATGGGCGTCAATTTTGCTGTCCAAGCCTGGCCCTTTGCAGGATATGGGTTTTCAGGGCCGGGCCGGTTCATACAAACATTTTATTTTTTACGTAAAAAAATTGATTTAAAATATGTTAAAATAAATAAATAGTACTGCCAACTGATACAAAGCTATTCAAGTAACGTTTTCCTAGTGTGGACATCATTTTTATAGATGAAAAGAAGAACAACAAAAACCGTAAATAGTTTAAGGATAACAAACAATCATACTGCAAACATAAACTAAAACTGAAACACAAAATAGTTTAAGAATCGCAAACATAGACATAAAAATTGAAATAGCTTCACAATCACAAACATAAACATAAACCTTCAATAGCCTGGGGTATGTTTGGGAGGAGGATTTAGAAGGGCTTTGGAGGGAAAGGTTTTGGAGGGTTAAGTCTATATTTTAATATGCATTTAGGATATTAAATTAATTAAAGGAATAACACAGTATATGATCATATAGTATTTCAATCACATTTCAATCACATTTCAATCATTCTTATATTCTTTAAAAACTCATTTGCAAGTCACGATTTCAAGGCTACAGTGCAAAAACCACATGAAAAGCAATCTCAAATAAGAGAAAAAAATCAAGTCACGATTTTTTAAAAAAATCCCTTCTCCTCTCCTTCACAAAATAGGCACGATGTTTGAAAGAAAAAAAAAAGTAAACATAATAGAAGAACAATAATTCAATGAAACAACACACAAAGAAAAAATCAAAACAAAACTAAAATGTTCAAAATAAGAATCAAAACAACCATTGAAACAACATAAAAGAAGAACAAATAAGAGAAAAAAAACATGGTAAGGATGAATAGAGACGAACCAGAAGTAAACGATTGATAAAGCAGGAAGGACGGTGCCGGATTGCCGGAAAACGGTGCCGGAAGGTGGAAGGTCCGTGGTCTTCAGTGATGGCAAAGTGAAGATGGTTTTGGAGTGTTGGGTGAAAGGGTATATGGAATAGTAAGAGAAGATAGAACTGAGCCAAAAAACAGAAACAACAAACCTAATTTTTAATATATTATA
Organism: Cicer arietinum; assembly: GCF_000331145.2. Classification (NCBI taxonomy): domain Eukaryota; kingdom Viridiplantae; phylum Streptophyta; class Magnoliopsida; order Fabales; family Fabaceae; genus Cicer; species Cicer arietinum. The sequence continues at coordinate 44,895,714 of NC_021166.2, forward strand.
TATCTATTATCTATTAAAATGATACTCCAGTTTAACTTTTTAATACATTATATTTTTAAAGGTTAAATATATATTTTACTGCTACAAAATAAATAAATAAATTTACTATTAATTTTTTTGCTTATTTTTCTATTTTTTTTTATTTGTAACAATAATAAAAGAAAAACACATTTGGTGTAGCTTATTTTACTACTAATATTACTTACTAAGGAGTTAAAGATGATAGGTTTTTTAAACTTTTCCGTAATTCATAATCATTAACTCATTACTTTATCTCTTTATCATTTTACATTTTGTGACTTTGTATCTATTTTTTACGTAAAAAATAAAATGTTGAAAATAGCTAGGAGACAAATTCTGATCTGACAAGTACTCCTCTGGAAAATAGCTAGGAGAATACTCTGGATCATACTGCCAGATGTCCTCTAGCATCTCTTTCAAAGTTTCTTCACTGGGATCTAGCATCTCTTTCAAAGTTTCTTCACTGGGATTTTCGGCAGTATCCATATCCATGGGGTTTTCTTCAAAATTTATTTTTGCAAATTGTCGCTCAATTTTTATTTCAGAGTTTTGTTCTTGTCGAGTAGAGCTTTCTCCCGTTTCTTGTATCCTCCCTATCTGCCACTGGGAATTGTTGAGTACTTTATGACCGGTGCATGAAAATCCTTCTGGACTAATCGACTGCCATTGGGACGGAAGATCTCCATGACTGATACACGTTGTTTCAGCTTGGGCTTTTTTCCTGATTATGAAGATTAATAAAATTGAGATAATCCATTAATTCATTCATAACCTTTAAATTTTGGAGGATAATCTTCAATAGTTTCCCATAGATCAGCATAATTTGCACTAATGAGGAGTTTGGTCCTAGAATCTGTTAGATATGGTCTATGTATTATGAAAATCGTCTTAAGTTTACCAATAACTTCCTGTGTTAATTTCGTTCCTTTGACCTCGTCTAAGACCGGTTCCAATTGTTTTCTCCACCATTCCAATGGAGAATACCATCCAAGTGCAGTCCAAATTAGGGAGTTGTGATTTTTTGGATCTGTCAGGTGCTTATGCATTGCTTCAGTTGGGACATAGATAGGCATAACATACAAACTAGTTGCAAACCAAATATACCATAAATGATTTTTAGTAAACTTAAACTTTGGGTCTATCATAAATGGTAAGTAGAACGATGTGTCTATACGAAAAGGGGAATGATCTGGAAATCTTTTCATCTCTTTCATGATTTTCACCATAAAATAAAAAAGATTATTTTTTGCGTACTCTATTAGCCTAAATGGTGAAAAAGACGGTTCCACTCCAGGAGGAAAATCTTTGATGGTAGAGCCATAGGCTGGTAGTGATTTGAGCATAAGGATCAACGGAAAGGTGTGTTTTTTGGTGACAATTTGAATAGGCTTCATAGGTCTTGAAAGCAAATCAGGAATCAAGTTCTGATTTCCTTTGATATGTTTTACCGTAAAATCATATCTCGAAAACCAGTCTTTGAGCCTAAGAGTTTAGGGATCCGGAGGCATTTTATTCTTAAATTCAAGAATTCTAGGGAAAGAAGAATTGTCCATTTGGACCTCGAACTGATAACCCCTCAGGTGGAAGTCAAATTTGTGTATTCCCAACTTAACTGCAAGTGCTTCTTTGTAGGTGGTATGATAATGTTTTTCAGCTTCCTTGAATTGTCCACTAGCATGACCACAATAGTGTTTTACTCCATCGATCTCTTCTATCAAGATTGCTCCCCAATAATGATCAATGGCATCAGTTTGTAAAATTCTTTTCCCATTACCAGGAATTTTTAGGGCAGGTGGAGTCTGGGCAATCCTTTTCAAGGTTTTGACAGCTTCAGTGTGCTTTGGTTCCCATGGCGAAGAGTTTTTCTTAAGCAACTGTGATAGTGGACTTGTATATCTAGCCAACTTTGGGATGAAATTTCTGATATAATTAATTATTCCAAGAAATTGCTGGATTTGTTTGACCGTGAGGTTTTCATCTGGAAAATTTAACAGTTCTTGGGCTATGTGAGGCTGATGTTGATATTTCCCCTGAGAGAAGTGCATTCCCAAAAAATCGATCTCCGTCTGGGCTATCTGGCTCTTCTTTTCGGATAACATTATTCCATGTTCTTGGGCTATTTGGGAAAATTGGCCCAATAACTGTTTATGAGCCTTTTCATCTTTTGAAAATAACAACACATCATCGATGTAAATGAGAATACTATCGATAATGGGCTCAAAAATTCTAGTCATGGCCTTTTGAAATAGTGAGGGAGCTACCTTAAGCCCAAATGACAATACTGTCCATTGGTATTGAGCATTAGGAATGCAGAACGCCGTTTTATAACGATCATTTGGATCAATACCCAATTGCCAAAATCCCGACTTCATATCAAACTTTGAATAGATCTGAGCATCTTTGAGGAAGATGTTTAGTGAAGAGGTTTTAGGAATGGGAAATTTGTCATCTTTCAGAAAATGGTTAAGAGGTTTATAATCAATGGCCAACCTCTTTTTTCCCCTTATTTTTTCAGATCTCTTTTCCACATAGAATGCTTGGCAAGCCCATTCGAATTTTGTGAGTTCTATCAGACCTTGTTGGAGTAATTGATTGCATTCTTCCCGGACCAAAGCTAAATCTGAGGGACTCATTCCTGGATGAGTAGCTTTGGTTGGATTGATATCTTCATTAAGCTTGAAGGGAAGTTGGACAAAAAAGTCTTTGTTTGTCCATAGAGGTTTTGGATGAGAGAATTGTCCATGATTGTCTGCACAAAGTTTGAGTAGTTTGGATTTGATTTCTTCGTATCCAGCAGGAACTTCAGAAAGGGAATACAACTTTAATATCCCTGAATAAGGTTTAAATTGTCGCTTAAATTTGATTCCTGTAGGGAGAATTTGAAGCCTATTTGCTGCTGAATAAACATCCATTCCTACAACAATATCTTTGTTTGGGAGGCTACTACCAATGACCTTCGTCCAAAATATACATTCGGGGAAGAATCTGATTCCAATTCTTTCTTTTGTCATCAAATTTGTCCTGAAAGTCTTTCCATCTGCTGCTACAAAGTATGCAGCATGTTTCACCCATGCTTCTGTAGGGAGAATGTTTGGGTTCATCATTGTGATTTGTGCACCGGTATCCATATAGGCTATAACTTTCTTGGGGTGAGAAAATTTTGAGGCAAGGACATGGATCTCCACACAAGGAAGAGGAGGAGTAGGTAAAGTGATTCCTATTTCCTTGAATGAGTAAATAGGAAAACATCCATCATCTTTTGATTCAGCGAACGTCGCTTCATCTGAAGAAGAGTTATCCGAAGAGGAGTTTTGAAGAGCAAAAATTGTTTCTTCATCGGCATAGCTCTGTTATGAATACAAGGATTCTAAATCACCTTCTATAGGTTGGAGGGAGTTGATCAACTTGGCGGCTTTGTTGGTCTTGTTAGGACATCTCTTAGAAAAATGTCCTTTTTCTCCACAGACAAAACACCTTTGATTTTCCTTTTTCCCCCTAAACGGTTTCTTTTTGAAGAACTTCAAAGCTTTCTTTTTCCTTATCTTCTTGAAGCTCCTAGAAGGTCTGGTGTATTTTTGCCGATGATGTTTCTTTCCTGTTGTACAACTACATATTTTATCTTTGCACTTGATTTCCAGATAAGGCTTCTTGCATGCCTTGATAAATTTAGATTTTTGTTGCACAATTTCTGAGAAATGCTGGTGCAATCTACAAAGCTTTTCAAGTGCTTCTAATGCTATTTGGTGTATCTGGCCGAGGCTAAAGGTTTTAACATCCTTTTGAGCAGCTGCTATCATCCTATGAATTTATGGCTGGAGTTCTTGAGGCAGCGATGAGATATATGTATTTTTTAGGGTATGATCATTGAAACCATTGAGGACATAATACCTCTGGGTCATTCTTTGATAGTGTCTTTCAAGATCTTTGACTTTAAGGGAACAACATCTCATCTCAAAGAACTCTTGTCTGCTTTTCCTGTCAAATATCTCCATATCACCAATGAATTCATTGTGGAGAATTCCAAGGACCGCATCAGTATTCACCAATCTGTGTAATTCGTCTTGTTTGAAGCTACCAAGATTATGGTACCATTCTTTCAACGTACCCGTCATTCGGCATCAAAACTCTTCAATAATCTTATAAGTGTCTGCACCTGTTTTCATCATTTTAGTGTCAAGCCATGCGCCAAATTCAATGAGTCTTTTTCTCCAAAGACTAGGTGGGATATCATCAAGCGTGAACCATGGTCCATTGTTTATTTTTGTTTTCCACGAGCCTAAATTTTCTTCGAATGAGTCTTCATAAATGGATCCTTCATCCTTTACATTTACAATAAAAAGTCTGGAGATATTCGCGTAATTTCTTTCAGACTCTGATTCTTGCTCTGATGCTGATGAAAAGGATTCAGATCTTTCATCAGTTGAAGCATCTTTGGAAGAAATATTTTCTTCAAAGGAAGAGGAATCTTCACCCTTTGAGGATTGTGGAAGAGAATTACTTTCTTGTGGGAATTTTTGGTTCTCCGTAATTGTCATGGCTTGGAAACTTTTTTCCGGGATTTCTTCTTTCTGAAATTTTGGAGGAGGTGTTTCAGGGACATCCTGGGAATCAGAGGATGACACACTTAAGCAAGTGGTTCTTTCTTTGGACTTGGAGGTTGAGGCTTTCTCAGTTCTGGCAGATCTTGATCTATAGGCTGTGGGTATGTATTTAGCGTAATCTGGTGGTGAAGAAGCATATGTTGGATAGAAAGGAGAGGGTCTATTTGGTCGTGAAAAATAAGAAGGAAAGTTAGGAGGATTAAAGAAAGGATCTTCAACGTATTTAGATTCTTCCTTTTTTGAGGCTCTCAAGAAATCATCAATCTCTTTCACTTGGCCTTGTAACATCCTGATCTCTCTTTCTTTTCGGTCAAACTCTTGGCCAAAAGTTCGTTCTTCTAACATCCTTCTTAAGTCATGATCCAACTTAGAAACTTGAGCTTTCAAGGTTCTGTAATGTTTTTGCATCTTTTGTGACAGAAACTTGAGATCTTCATCTGTTTCTTCTATCTTTTCTGTAATCTTATTCACCTTTCTATTTAAATTCTGGAGAGTGTCATTTTGAGCAATCATGTTCTCAGATTGCCAATTAAGAACTTCTTCTGCCTGGGTTAAAGGTTTGAATTTACCATCAGGTTGGACTTCAGTGGGTTGTATGAAAGGTTTGGATGACCTGTTTGTGATTGGGTCTACCTTTCTTTCTAGAGTAGGGAATTGTTGGTCATATTCTGGGGTAAAAGCTGTATACATGAAGCAATGGATTGGATTGGTATTTTTTGGAGGTTCTAAAGGTTTATAATGGTCTGAGGGAGACCATGAAATAAGGTCAGGATCATCTAGTTTTCATTAAACAAACAATTATTCAAAAATAAGATTTCGAGAAAAGGTTATGACTAAAACATTGCAGGTATGTTCTGTAAATTTTAAGTTGACAACATTCATTCAATCACGCTAATTTTTTAATGAATTTTGCAAATACGAATGGCACAAATTATGAATACATCAAAACAACATCGCAATTTCTATTTACTCAACATGATTTGTCACTATAGTGAAATTCAAGCTCTTTAATCTCAAGCACATCAAGAGAGCATATTTTCCTTTCATCAAGGAAATTCAATTATAGTCTAATCTACTCTAAATTTTAGTCATAGAACTTCATGTGTGATCTATTTTAATCATCTATTTCAAAAACCCTAAATCAAACATAGAAAAAATCTCTTTATTCATTTCAAACCATTGAACTCCAAATCCCTAATATATAGTAAACATTACCTTATACATGCATGTAAGGAAAATAGGAAAGGGGAACCCATCTCTTGATTTTCAAAAGAATTGAGAAGATAATAATACTCTCAACTATTTATTCCTTGGCTTATAGTAAGAAAAATGTGCAATATTCCTTTCTTTTCTTCTTATTTTTCCTTTCTCCTTCTCTAAGTTGACAACATTCATTCAATTACATTAAGTATGTTGCTTTGTTTGAGACGACAACGCGATTTTATAGGGCAGCAGTGAATGACGATGAGAAGAGGGAGAGATATGGGTGAATGTGAGAAGGTCGTGAGAAAAGGAGAGAAAATGGGTGAAAATGATAATAGAGAGACGATATAAATTAGGGTTTTAAATTTGGTCTTTCTTTAAAAAAAATATTCAGATTTTTAATTTATTTTTTTATCTTTCACGAAAAAATTATTTCAAACATTGTTACGTTAGCTTAACAGTGTTAGAATTTTTTTAATAGAAGTTGGACTGATGGATCATTTTAAAATGAATTTGTATTTGCAAAGATGTGAATCAAACAAAAAAAATTATGATGATCAAAATAAAAATAAAAATTATAATTGCAAGGTTCAAAAATATATTTAAACCTATAATTAGTGATAGTTACTTATTTTTACATATGTCAACACCTTCAATTTTTCATTGTAGAAAATATCAATCAAAGAACAATATTTTCATCGTCAAGACATGAAACAACGTTATAAAGATTAAATGGCTATTATACTTAATGATGGGAAGTCAGATATTTTTTTGACAATGACATACAAATCATGCTTGAATTGAGATAACATTTGCACTTGATCATTTTCAAACTCCTCAAGATCATCCTGATTTGCTAACAAGAGTTTTTCGATCTAAATTTGAGTAATTCAAGGATGATGTGATTAAGAAATGGATTTTATGAAAAGTTTAAAGTTACATGTACATAATTGAGTTTTTGCATATGTTGTTAATTTTGGATAGTAATGACAAATTATGTGACCCATAATAGTACGACAATGTGGTTAAAAACAAATACAAAAGATAGAATTTAAACCACAATTACATAAGCCATAATTCTCCATGCATGAATAATGGAGAATGTAGGAAAATATATCCAATGGAGTTCTTGGAAGAGACATGACAAGACAACGACTCATATCATAGTTTAGAAGACGATTTGATGAACCTGTATCTATTAATAGAAATAAGACAGTTGATAATAAATGGACAGTACCTTATAACCATTGGTTATTGTTAAAATATGATTGTCACATCAATGTGGAGGTTTATAGTAGCATCGAGAGCATAAAATATTTGTACATGTTTACAAAGGCTCTGATCAGGATGCAATAGATGTTCATGGAGAGTTATGTATGGATGAGTTTCAACAATATGTTGATGCAGGATGGATGTGTGCACCTGAGGCCTTAAGGAAAATATTTCAATTCACTATTTATTGGTTATATTATCCTATTGAAAGATTATAAATCCACATACATAATTATCAACATGTACGATTTTATAATCATCAAAGAATTGCAGGTGTATTAAATAATGACTAGAACTCAAAAACAATGCTCAAATAATTCTTTGCACTAAAACGAACAGATCCATAAGCTATAAATTATTTGTAAAGATAGATTCCTCAGCAGTATTGTTGGAATAAGAGGAATAAGGAATAATGTCAAAGACAGTCAAAGAGAAGAGTTATTCGTCGGATCTATACAATATCACCTTCAGAAGGAGAAAAGTTTTACTTGCATGTTATGTTATCTCATGTTAGAGGATCAACCAGTTGGGAATATCTTCTTACAAATAATGACACTTACTTTCCTACATTCAAACAAGTAGCGGATGATAGGGCTATCTAGAGATTGATAATTGTATTTGTGAATGTTTAGTTGAGGCATCAAATCACCAAATGTCATATGCTCTAAGGAGATTGTTTATGACTATAATAGTTTTTTGTGCACCAACTAATGTTAGAGGACTTTAGAATGAGTTTTACCCTCACATGGTAGAAGATTGTCAATCTACAAATATGGCCATAGGACCAAACTTAACTACTATGTTATTGAGAGATTTGAATCTGCTCTTGGTTCAAAAAGGGAAGAAAGATTTGGATTCTCTAAAGTAAGTAGAGTATAAAGTGAGAAAATCAAATGTTATTATAATTAAGTCATAATTGATTATGATATACCTACAATGTCTACATTTAATTTGTTATTCAATAGTTGATATACTTTTTAAAGTGATATGATTTTTTAGTTGTTTGGTATAAAAGAAAATAAGGTACGCAATATCTATAAAAAAAAACATATATACACCTTAGAGTGTGGTATGTTATAATAAAAAGTTGTAAAAATTAGAGAAAAAACAAGTTTACTTTGTCATGTTTCTTTAAGTTGTTTGGAGAGAGAGAAATTTTGTGGTTTCACTTCCGAACCTCCTTTTTTCTATTTTCTTATGAACTTCTTTTTTATGCATTGTTTGATTATAATACAAGTGAATGAATAGGAAGATGAAAGGAAGAAAATTTTGTTGAAAAATGTATTTCCTTCGTTTGAATCTTAGTTAAAAAAAAGAAAATATTATTTGAATAGGTCCCACATAGAGCTGTTAATAAAGTTTTAAAATCCAAAATCCTCGTTAAAAAATTTCTTATTAAGTCTCTAATGTTAGATTTCTATTAAAATAATTTTTTTTTTAAATTCTGATCCATTATTTCATTATTTTTTGTGCGCTTAAGGGAGAGAGCTCGTAGGTCTAATATTTTGTTAATTTTTAGATTTTTTTAAAATTTATTTTTCTCGAATAGATATTGAAAAAAATTAAAATAAAAAAAAAATTCTCAAAAAAATTTTGAATCATTTTTTTATCAAAAAATTGTGAGAAAATTTATAAAAAAAATGATTTTTTTAACTAAAAAAATTTCAAGAAAAAATTCTAAATTATAAATTTTGAGAAAATTTTTTATCGAAAAATTTATTTCTCAAAAAAAAATAAAATTTTATCAATTTATTTAAAAAAAAGTCAATTTTTTTATAAAAAAAAATAGATTCATAAGTCTCACTAAACTCACAAAAATTCAAAGATTTTCTTTTGTTTTTGTTTTTTAACTATGAAATTTTTTAACCCTCTAAATACCAATAATTAGTGAATTTTTCAAATTGAGAGCTCTAATCCTACGTCCAAAATCTATCATATAATGCTAAGTAGTCTTTTGTATTTCCATCACTATGACCAAACAAGTTTCTTAAAGCAAATACCCTCTTTGGATATACGTCATGCTAATGGCTCTCGCCACCAAGAACAAGGATAAATCAATCGCTAAACTATCAACAACATCCACCAAGTAGTACAGACAATAGATTGGTTTGGATCCTCAACACTATTTCACCCAACATTTGCTCAAAGTGTAATGTATCATCATAATGCCTCCAGATCTCTGATTGGATAAACCAACGCGTCGTCAAAATCTCATACGTCGTTAATGTGATATTAAAGGTCATCTTCAACATTAATTTTATTTTAATTTTTATAAAATTTATGATATTTTTGATGAATGAATTATATAATTTAAAATTTTATCGTATTTTAAAATTTGTGTTTATGTATTTTTATGAATTATATATATATATATATATATATATTTTGTTAATTTAAAAAAAATTATTATTTTTTAAATTACTTAAGAAAGTCACATTTGTAAATGGGGACTTGTAACTTAAAAAAAAACATTTTAGTTAATAATTTTCAAAATGGAGTATTTGGATAAATTATTTTTAAAATGGAATTATTCAAAAAAAATCCCTAAAATTGTTTCCTCATAATATTAGTATAGATAAGTTCGTTGAAAATAAAAAAGAATGTTATTTATTGCATTAATAATGGATTGTTATTCATTTATTGTTTAATATAAACGTTATCTATTTGATGTTCGTGGATTCTTGAGTAAATAAATTTATATTGAAAACTTGCTCAATAAGAGCTACTAGAATGAATTTAAATAAATACATTTATCCGCAAACAGTCGAAAATAGAGAATCAATGTTAAACTAACACGTAAGAGGTAGAAACCATGAAAAAATTCCTTATAATTTTATTCTAGATAATGAAAATGTCAATACCTAAGTAAAAACAAAAGTAAAATAACAATATTAGAAAGTCCCAAGTTGGATAATTTATGCAAAATTTTATTCTTTATAATAGATTGAAAAATTGGAAAGATCGTCGAGCTTGGTAACACTAGCTTGTGACCCAACTTGGGGGCATTAAGGTGTTGGGAAACCATAGGCCTTGTGCTGTGTGACAATTATAATGTATATAAATATTAATATATATATATATATATATATATATTTCAAAAAAAAAAAAATTAAGTTTAAATATGTCTTTGATCCTTATAATTATAACTGTTTTGTATTTTGATTCTCGTAAGTTATTTTGTTTGGTTTACTGTTTTGTATTTTGATTACTCTAACACAATGAATGAGTTTAAGTGTATAATAAGTTCTAATTATCAATAGATCGAGAATACTGAATTCAAATCATGACTAAAACAATGTTTAGTTGGACTTTACTTAACTTTTAACCGAACTCTAGATTAACAAGATGCGTTTTCTTGATAAATCAGATAGTTAATATAAAAAACATGTCATTGATTAAAGACATGTCTAATATCTAACAAATATAAGTGTTTGATCCCAACTTATGATATAGTTACTTATGATATAGTGGTAAAGAAAGGAATTGGTTACCTGATAGGAACCTCAATAGAGGTAAATTGGAGTACTATTATTATCTTGTTAGTGGAATTCAACTTATAAATCTATTTTATTTTGGAATTTGTCTTTGGTGTTACACTTACAAGCCCTTGGAAGAAATTAGTGAAATGAAAAAGGAAGAAGATTTGGAACAGGTTGATACAAAAATCTTGGCTACAAATTTAGAAGAGAAAGTTTAGTAAAAAAAATTATGTATTTATAGTGGTTGATTTATATTGTTGGACTCCTTAAATGTTCAATTTCTATGTAAGTGGTATATGTAAAAAGAACATTTCAGATCCTAGAGTATTTTTTTTAATGTGTTTTTATTATTAATTCAACACTAATAATGAGTGGTTTCATTTTCTTAAATAATACATAATTGTCTTATATAGTAAACTATTTTGGTTATTGCAACTTGAATATTCTCCATATTGAATTAGAAAGTGATCATCATCGAGAATCAGATCCATCATTATAGACAATCCTTTTTGTTTCCTCCTTAATTAGTGGATTCAAAATTTTCTACAAATATCACTTCAGAATGCAATTTTTTTTAGTAGAGAGAAAAGGTTCATATATGCAAACCTATTTGGTATTTTTGGTTTTTATTTTTTACAGTAAAAATAAAATAGATAGCTTACTTTTAAGGGGTTTGTGCAGTATTATACATCACGTTCATGTGTTATTTATTTTATCTTCTCCTTTATTATGAATCTTTTATGCACATGAATGGAATGAGAGCTGATTGGAATTGGTTGCAATTGGTTGGAATGTGTTCTTATTTGTTGCAAAAAGGAATGTTAAGTTAGTTTGACAATTTTACAGCAATAACTTGTTATAGTTAGTTTGACAATTTAAGTTAGTTTGACAATGAGAGCTAAATTATCTGCAACTAATTTTACAACAAATATCTGCATAACTATTTATAGTTAGTTTCACAATTAGTTTATGTTTGGAGAACATTATTTTTAATTTGAACTTTGAGTAATAACTTGTTTGAGGTTTGTATAGGTATCCTATTTGATATGTAAAATTACATTCTGTTCACAGTTTCATCGCTCCTCAATTATTTGTTTGTCCTTCAAAATATGGATGGCTACCATCCAGATCGTAGTTGGGTATATGATTTGAACTTTGAGTAATAACTTGTTTGAGGTTTGTATAGGTATCCTATTTGATATGTAAAATTACATTCTGTTCACAGTTTCATCGCTCCTCATTTATTTGTTTGTCCTTCAAAATATGGATGGCTACCATCCATATCGTAGTTGGGTATATGATAAACTTTATGTTCAACGAAGGGGGTTGAAACCAGCCTTCGCAAAAGGTGTTGAAGAGTTTATAACGAAGGCAATAAGTCGAAATCAATTTGTAAAAGATGGTGGCATCAGATGTCCTTGTCACAATTTCATGTGTAGCGGTATATTGCCTGCAAGTGAAGTCAAACTTCACTTGTATAGGTTTGGGTTCCAACCAAATTATTGGTATTGGACTGAGCATGGTGAAGAAGTCCCACATATTGACCCATAAAATATTCCAAGTAGTAGTGGAAATATTGATAACGATGATCCGTTTACGTTAATGCACATATGGTCGATGATGCATTTGGTCCTACGTATGACTTCCAAAAATGGGTGATGAAGGCAACGAGGAAGAGAATAATGAAGAGCCCCCAAATGGTGATGCTCAAGACTTTTATGATTTGTTAACTGCTGCAAACAAACCCTTATATGAGGGGGCTTCTGATTCAAAACTTTCAATATGCGTGAAACTTTTAGCTTGCAAATCAAATTGGAATGTTCCATAGAAATGTTTTGATTTCTTTGCAAGCATGATTGTAGATGTGGGTCCTTTTAAGGATTCACTTCCAAAAAAATTTTACCAAGCGAAAAAATTGGTGACAATGCTAGGATTGAAGTCTGGGAAAATTGATTGTTGTGTTAAAGGGTGCATGTTGTACTACAAAGACAGTAGTGCAGATATAGAGTGTAGGTTTTGCCATGAACCTCGATATGTTCCTCGTAAGCTTGGGATAGGTAACCATAAAGACATTCCAGTTAAGAGGATGTTCTATATGTTGATCACTCCAAGGTTAAAAAGATTGTATGCATCAACAGAAACTGCTGCCCAAATGAGATGGCATCAACATAATAGACCGAGTTCAGGCAGTTTACGTCATCCATCAGATGGGGAAGCTTGGAACCATTTTGATGCAAAGTATCCAAACTTCGCAAATGAACCATGAAATGTAAGGCTTGGTTTATGTTCTGATGGCTTCACGCCATACATTCAGGCCTCTTCAACCTCATATTCTTGTTGGCCTGTTGTTGTGACCCCGTATATTCTCCCACCCGAAATGTGCATGACTAAACCATTCATGTTTTTGACTTGTCTCATACCTGGACTATCTAACCCAAAAGCAAACATTGATGTATATTTACAACCGTTAATAGATGAGCTTAAACAGTTGTGGAGTGAAGGGGCTTTGACTTATGATATTTCCATGAAACAAAATTTTGTAATGAGGGCAACCTTAATGTGGACAATTAACGATTTTCCTGCTTATGGCATGTTATCTGGATGGAGTA
>NC_021166.2:44909682-44925350 GCF_000331145.2 Cicer arietinum
TATGCAAACTTGAAAGAATCTTTCCACCAGGATTCTTTGATTCAATGGAACATCTTCCAATTCACCTACCGTATGAAGCAAAACTTGGTGGTCCAGTTCAATATCGATGGATGTATCCATTTGAAAGGTATTTTATATTCACCATTAAGGATTTCATTTTTTTTTCAAGATATTTTCACATTTATTAAGTTATTTCTCTCACTTTTCCAGAATGATGGGTGATTTTAAGCGCACAGTGAAAAATAAGGCTAGAGTGGAAGGATCAATATGTATGTCATACTTACATCGAGAGATAACATATTTTTGTTCCCACTATTTCAAAACAATCTCTTTGTTTGATAGAAGCCAGTGTAATGAAGGTGCAAAATTAAATGATGCTGTCACGACAACACTATCAATTAGCAATCAATTAGGACGTCCTAGTGGGAAGGCTCAAACTCATTGGTTAAGTGATGCTGAAAGAAGGTCTGCACATGTACACATCCTCATCAATTGCAACGAGGTCAAGCCATATATTGAGTAAGAAGTCTGTAAGCACACACCCCACATAACTACCAAATACTTGTAATAACACTTCTCTCATTATTGACAGCGCCTTTTTGCACTCTAATTCCATTATTGAAGACGATCCTATATCTCAAACACGTATACATGGAGAATTCCCAGAATGGTTTCGTGCGTATGTAAGTGATTTATTGAAGTTTGATGCAAATAAATTAGAACTTCTCACCTAACTATTGTGAATATCATGTTTGTATAGGCCAATGACAAGGAAAATGGTGTGGCTGACCCTAACTTGTTATCATTAGTTTGGGGTCCTGACTCAATGGTCAAAACATGGCACAAGCATTACATTAATGGGTACAAATTTCACACAAAAGCTTGGTCTCAGGGTAAGAAAACCATAAATAGTGGAGTTTATGTGAAAGGGGTTACTGGAGGATGGGAAGATGATTTCTATGGAGTCATCCAACATATCTTTGAGTTGGAGTATTACAAATTGCCTCACAAGGTAGCCTTGTTTTATTGCCAATGGTTTGATCCTAGACGAAATAGAGGAACCAAAGTTCATCCGCAGTATGATATTGTAGATATCAAGATTAATCGGAAATATGATCTCTATGATCCCTTCATAATTGCACAAAAAGGTAAACAAGTGTATTATGTACCTTATCCTGAAATGCGAACTGATAAGCGTCACTGGTCTGCCATTATCAAAACAAAGCCTATGGGTCATGTAGAGGTGGACGGAGTCGATGAGGACATGCCATATCAAGATGAAATATGGCACATGTTGAACAATTAACTGAAATTGAAGAAATGGTTGGCTTGCACGATGAAACACATAGCGATGAAGAAGTCAATGTAACGTTTGTTCCAAATATTCCAATTGATAATGATAGTGATATGGATGATGAAGATGGGGATGATTCTTCAATTGACGTTTGAATTTTTCGTAAGTATAAATAGTAGTTGATTATTTGTTTAAATCTTCATATTCTACCTTTTTATATATTAGTTTTACATCTTGAATTGTTGATTGTTTGTTTGAATTGTGTGTGTGCTAATTGTTTTTATTTATCTTATTCTTTATAGATGACTTTAAAAGAAAAGATTAGACTCAAGCTTCCATTCAAGAAAAATCGCATCATTTTACCGCATAAGGTAACTCAATCAGCTCAGTAGGTACAAGCAACAGTTGATCAATTGCCACTAGATGTCAATGCCACTACACCAACCTCACACTATGTGCGGCATCCCACCCAACAACTTGTTCAACCTCCTACCCAACAAGCTGCAGTGCTTCCAATCCAACCTAATAAGGTGCATGGTACTGAACCAATTATAGTGATGATGCCCACACTGAGTTTTGTCCCATAAGACAACATTTCTCCGATTGTTGATCATTCACCGTCACAACCATTAACATTTGTTGCCTCACGACATACTTCAATTTCAGCTAACCCACCACCTTCAACACATGTTGCTATTGGTAATAAGACTCAAGGGTCACGATGCTCCAATTCTAGTCATGGAGTTGCGCCTGATGGGAGAACAATGATATGGCCGGATGGTCGAGGGTATGTAACAAATTCTAATTAACTTTTCATTACTACATGAGGATTAGGGTACATTTCAAGTTAATTTTAGAAATGTGATGTTTTTAAAAAAATTGTTTACAGGTGGTTACCGTGTAGGGTGGCCTCGAGAGCCCTCGCCTCAGTCATTACATCACAATATGTTGATCCATATCCTAGCTGGAGAGCAATCCCAAAATCAACTTTGGAACGTTGGTTCAACAAATTTGGTGTAAGATTAAGTTATATATCTTGTTAATAAGTTCAACTAATGTGTGGATACTAATTAATATATTATAACTTATTTGTAATGTAATATTGTAGGAAAAAGTTGCTTGGTTGCCTGAGCACAATTTTCAAATTAAGAATATCTTCAATACAAAAGGATCAATGCGTCTTTCTGATATGTTGATGCAAGCGAGAAAGAAGCGCAAGTGTCCAACTTGGATGGGAGAAAGTGTTTGGAATGATCTTGAGAAGACATGGATAGATCCGTCGTATAAGGAGATATCAAATCGAGCTAAGAAAAATCGTGCTTCTTCTAAAGGAGGAGCTGTCCATACAGGTGGATCTATATCCATTGCTGAACATACCATTCGGATGGTACGCTTTCTATGTCAAAGTCTTCACTGTATAACCATTTAATGTTTGACTCCAGTACATGTCTACTATTTGCTATTTTTATTGCTTTGTTGTGTTGCTGTTTCAAAATGCAGAGTTATTTTGCTAAAATATTTTGTTGTTTTTCTTTTCTGGAGAAATTTGACTCTCATTTTGTTCACGGTTCTGTTGTTGTTTATTTTGTGTAAGGCTGAAGAGTTAGGTAGAGACCCCACATTGGATGAGGTCTTTTTAAAAACTCACACTAAGAAGAAGGACAACTCTTGGGTTGATGAAAGAGCAAAAAAAAACATATGTAAGAAATATTAAATCATTTATTAGTTCTTTCATTTGTATTTCTTGTAAAAGTAATTTGACTATGTTGCATGCTTTTCTATTTGAGTAGGAAACATTTCAAGGTAAGTTGCAACAAGCCTATAAAGGTGGGGAAACATCTAGTAGTTATAGCCAAGTGGTTAATGCGGAAGCTCGCTTAGAAATATGGGTCCAATCTGTTGGGGGGAAGAATAAAGGGAGGATCTATGGTGTTGGAGATAGATCCTCGCTTTATAGACCAGGTGTCGCAAGTCTAGTTCCAGAATCTCATCCATCTAGAGGTTGCACCAATTTCTTGTCTCAACAATCTAACGAGATAGCTGCACAGATAGCAGCATTTGAGGAGCGAGCAAAAGCGGCAGAACACGAGGCACGAGAGGCGCGAGAGGAGCTAAGGAAAGTTGAGCAACGTCGACAAGAGGAAGTTCAACAAACAGAGCAACGCACTACAGAACTACAGATGCAGCTAGCAACATTGGCAAAAAGTGTTGCTTCCATACAGGCTGAGTCATCTCGTCGTCGTCGTCATCCAGATTATGACGAGGATGAGTCTAACGATGATGACGGCGAGGAGTAATACTGGTTTCAGTTTCAGTTTTGTATAGTAGTTATGACTACTTATTTTGTTTAGGCTCGTAGGCATTATCTATATATATTTCTACGATAGTATCGTTATGTGTATTTTGAAACTTATGGCAGTAACAATGTGCTTATTTTGAAACTTATGGCAGTAACTAACAGTTGTCCTTATTTTGAGACTTATGGAAGTCAGAATGTGTAATTTGAAAACACTATTTACATAATATTTCACTTTGTTTTGACAATGATGTTTAATATGCTTACAATTAATTTTAAATATATATTAAAAAAATACAGGAAATGGTAAAAAAACAAAAATAGAATTAAAATCATTTTTTCATTACCCACGAACAATTCATGGATAAAATTATCAATATCAAATATAAAATAGTAGACTTTGTCACGTATGGTCCGTGGGTAATGTAACTTACGACTTTTCCGTCGATAAGTATCTACTATTTTATCTACGGCAAATCTATGAGTAACGTTACCCACGGAGACTCGGTGGGTCATATTACCCACGGACAATCCTTAAGTAATTGTGTCTCACGGCTTGTCCGTCGGTAAATATTTTCCTATGAGCGATTTAGCTAGGAACTCGTGTTCGTGGGTAATCCGTGCATAATTTTACGTTACATATGGACAGTCCGTGGGTAAAGATAAAATTTGTCGTAGGTAATAACTGTTTTTCTTGTAGTGAATCGTTTTAAGGTGAAACCTGCTTTGGAGATTTATTGATTGACCTAATTTTTCAATTCGTTGACCAGATTCTTGGTAGAATCAAAACTACTGGAAGTCGAATTAGAAATGTTAGTCGGAATTGAAAAATGATCTGATGTGATAATTGATGAATCAAAATTTAATTCATTGATAACAAAAATAATCAATTCATCGCTTTGAACCAATTCCCAATCACTAGCTTCAATTTCACTTTTTCTATCCATGGGTACAAAGAAAATTGAAGCGAATAAATCGAAAGAAGAAACAAACATTCGCAATTTTGTACTAATATTATATTTGGAACCCTAACCCTAATTTACGTAGGATTGTAGTTTTTTAGAAAAGAAGAATGAAACATTTAAGGGAAGAATAATGAAATCTTTAGGATTAATTTTAGGGAAGAAGAATGAAACATGTAGTGTTAATTTTAGGTTAAAAATTGAGAATTTACTTTTAGGTTAAAAAAGTTATGTTATAGTTAGCAATGATATAGTTTTTGTAACGGAAAATGGATATAATGATTATTTTAAAATGAAATTATATTTGCAGGGACGTGAATCAAACAAAAAACTTACAAGACCAAAATAAAAACAGTTATATTGCAAATACCAAAAACTTATTTAAATCAAAAATTTATATATATTGATTATATTGGTCGATGTTAATGCATCTTAGTCCTTTCTATCACCATTATTTAACATATGCATCATACTCAATTATTATGTTTATTCACGAATTTTCGAGTTTCTTTATTTTTTTTTGGTCAACAAAGTCGTGATTGTCCATATATTTTTGCGGGTTTATTTTTTACTACCTTTAATTTGAATTTGTTTTTTATCAAACTACTCAATTTTTAAAATTATATACAAAAATACTTCATTTTTTGCATAATTATAAGTGATCTTTGCAAATGTCGACTTCTTTAAAGAAGTCCGAGTTTGCAAAGGCCCCTTAAGAATTTTTTTTTATAAAAAATTCTGAATGCGGATTATGTCGATTAACTGATCATATTTGAAATTGTTGTCCAAATGTTATAGACAACTCTAATCAATCTACATAATTTAAAATTTGTGTTATTGTTAATTTGAAAGAAAAAAAAATGAATTTTTTATTTGAAAAATTCTCTTAACGAAGTTGCATTTGCAAACTCCGATTTCTTTAAGAAAGTCGTCATTTACAAATACGACTTTCAAATAAAATAAAAAAAGTGAGATATTTTAATATATAATTTTGAAAAGAGAATAGTTTAATAATTATTATTATTTTTGTAAATTGGATTATTGAAAGAAAAAAAAAAAACCCTATTTTTGCTTCTGTAAGAATGATGGATGTGATTTCACGAAGTATTCATTGCCATTTGAAAATAAGAGTTCTTTCAACTCTCTCACCTAGTAGTCTAAGTGTCACCTCATTCATACATCTATCTCACTGGTAACTCTAATACTATTTGATGTCAATTTGTCATTCAATAATTGTAGAGGTTAACGGTAAACAATACCTAGTCTACTTGTGCTCTTCTAAATGAAAGAGTCAATTTGGTTGTATCACTCGAATAGTCCTTTGCAAAAAATAAATACTAATCGAATAGTCCGACACTAAAGTTAAGTATTAGGAAAAACGTGGTATACAAAATCAAAAGGAACCTCAACAATCAATTAGTTTTGTTCTATGAAGGGAGATCGACTATATGGAATAAATTAAGTCGTAATATTTTATTATGGGTATATTATGAAATTTCAATTATTTTTTAACCATGAATAATCTCTTACGGAAAATCGATTAGATCCATAAGATTCAATGATTGAACTCTTGATTACTTGTATAATGTGCCTACATTAAAACTTATACATCACCATTAATTAATAAGTGAAACAAATATACTATTTATATTATGATTGTTGATTTAATGTTAAAAAATATTTTTGTTTTAAACATTAAACTTAGAAATACTAAAGATAGAAAACTTACACAAATCATATGAGATATTTTGTAAAACTTTTGGAATTAAGTAAAATATATTAATATACAATTTAAATAATTATTCATAGAAAAACGCTATAACCTAAATAATCAAATTATGAATAGTGAAAAATTAAAATTTTAAATATAATATGATATTCAGACATAGATGACGTAAAATATATCTGTTGAATTAAAATTGACCCATTATACCTTAATAAAACAAAGGGTCTAGTGCAAGTGGTGGGTGCACATGGCATACGAGTGTTGCAAATCCTAAAGTAGTGATTATATTCTTATGAATAACAAAACAAAGGGTTTAGACAAATCCTAAATTTATTTTTATGAAAATACTTTTAAAATATTGATATAAACTTTCATTATATAAATATTATTTTATCAAATAAATTAAAGATTTCTATAGTAATAAATGTCTCCTGTATGTAAGAAACTATTATACATAAAATTAGCACATAAAATGAGCTATGTAAACAAAATAATCATAAAAAACACAATATACAATAAATTGTCATACATTTAAATAAATAAATAAAAATATACTATGTTTTGACCAATAAAATAAATTAATATAATGTAATCATAAAAGATTGTACACATATTTATTTTTTAAAAAAAAATTCTTAAAATAATGCAATCATAAAAGATTTCTTAAAAGATTGAGCTATATAATATTTAGTCAATGATATAGTGTAAATAAAATATCATTAAGATATTTTCTTATATAGTAAGATATTTTTATATACCGCAAATAGAAACATTTATTGTTATTTTTTAAATGGAATTAATTTATTTTTCGCAAGTGGTGATTGTTATTTAGTTGTTTTAGATTTAGAGTATTACCATTTAATGGTAGATTATTTTAGAAAAAATGGTTGAATAGCAAGTGGAAATCGATTATAGAGTGTCTTTAGTTGAGTTTAAATAAAAATAATTTTTAGTTTAGAAAATTTAAAGATTATTTTTTAGAGATTTGTTTAAAAATGATTTTTAATTTTTGTTTGTTTACTATCATAAAAATGTTTTTTTTTTAAATTACCATAAACATGTTGTCATAGTTTGATTATTCATAGTGATTAAGGCAATAGTAATTGATAGAATATTTGGTATGCTAAGTGTTAATATCTAAAGCATTTGGGACATTTACGAAGAATTAAAATATTTTAAATTTGTACTTAAGTACTCATAAAAAACAATAAATAAACACACAAACAAAAATAAATTTATATCAATATATAAATAATGCAAAGATAAAATAATTCAAATAAAAGATATAAAAAAAAAACGATGTGAAGAAATACAAAAATGAGAAGAAAAAATGGCCAAAAGTGAATGCGAATGCATGAAGTAGAAAACTCAGTGAATGGATTCAGAAAATGATGGAGAAAACTTAAAATTGACGGAGGATAATTTCTATAATTATACAATTTTCTCTCATGAGTTAACTTTTGTAACATCTTTTCCTCTTGTTTATGCCAATGTTATTATTTTTAACTTTTCATTTTGATCAAAAAATAATAATTTTTTTAATAAATGATTTTTTAAAACAAAATTTAAAACAAACCCACCTAATATATTGTTTAGAGGGAGGAAATTGATTTTTATTTTTATTTTTATAATTTAAATATGATACTAGGTCTTTTAAATGCACCATTTTTTTTGTTTTAGTTCTCGTTCATTTTTTAGGTAATTATTGTTATTTTTACTTTGATTTTAAAGAAGAAATTATTGTTATTTGTCCATTATGAATTTGTATTCTACATGTTAAATACTTAATTACCGGCTATTGTCATGAATGTATTACAGCACCAATTTCACTTTCTTTTTTTAAATCTCATTTAAAAATCATTTGATGGGAAACTGTTTTCCCTAAAAATTAAGAATAACAAATTTGAGATTGATTGGTTGGAATTATTTACTTTTTATGAAAACTAATTTAAATTTTTTAATTTATTTACACATATTTAGTTGAGCAATTTTTTTTGTCATCTTTAAATACATTTTAAATTAGAATCATATTGTCACAAAAAATAAGAAGAAGAAAAATAGATCATATTTTGCAAAGGTTGAAAATATATAATTAAATGTTTGCCCTGATTAATTGTCAGTTACATCGTAACAATTTTCTTGGTCCTGTTATCAATTCCGTAAAATATTCCAATTTTGTAATGTACATATTATTGTAATTCATAACCACAATCAAATTTGAAATTGTATTTTTAATTATTGTATTCGCCGAGAGTTAATTTTATTTATTAAAATATAGATTAACATATATAGGATTGTTTAAACAATATAGCACTTTCAAAAACTTTAACATGTTCATGTTCTTTTTATGAAAATGCACAGACTATTTATCCCAATAATAATATAATTTTTAGAGGATGACAAAGTAGTTAGTTAGTTTTTTTATAATTTAATTTAAATAAAAATAAATCAAAACAAAATATATTTTATTTTGTTGTTACTGGATAAGTTAATTTTCTATTTATTTTGCACTTAGTCAATAATAGTTGCAATAGTTGTGAAACACAATTTTCATTTGTTGTTCATTTTCATTTGTATTTGTTTATCATGAAATAAAAATAACTTTGCAACAATACTCTCTCTATTATGTTTCCTTCTTTATCATTTTTTCTTTAAAAAAAAATTATCTACAATGATACTAAATTCCTATGGTTTTTTATATTAATTTTATATTATTATTAATCAATAATTAATATTTTTAGTTATTATTATTATTATTTATTTATTATATCAATTAATAAAAAAAAATATATATAAAATATCACATTCAAATAATACGACCAATTCAACTCAGCATCCAAATAAATACAAATTATATATTTATTTCTCTATATATCTATCTATAGAGGATCAATATAATCTATTTTTTTTTCTCCTACAAGTAAATTGTTTAATTTGCGAACATATCACTTTACTTTTTGAGCAAAAAAAAATTGGACATACACTCCTAGTACAAACTAATAACACTTCGTGGTTACTTTTATTTTGGTTAAAAATTAAAATGGTAAACATTTCCTTGCAAAATTTGATCCCAACAAGCCCACAAACAACATACCCTTTCGCATTTTGCAGTTACACGCGCTAAGCAGTCGCGTCGTTTCCCGCTTTAAATTTCTCCCCGACTTCCGAATCAAAATTTTCCACTACGCTCCCAAAAATTAAATGAAAGAAAAAAAAAATATCCAAACGAGTGTATCCTTCTTTCAAATTCTTGTTCTTCAGATCTGATAAAAAGTGTTAAAAAACACACTCTCTTTCTAAAATTTGTAAATTTTTCGTTCTTTTCAACACGCTCTTGTTAGGGTTTCCAACATTCACACAATTTTCAATTTTCAATTTTCTTTTTTCCTTTTTCGTTTTTTAAATTGCTCCTTGAATTAATACCTGTTATCAGCGATTCCGATGTCGGCTTCCACCGTGTCTATCACGGCGGCGAATCCAGGCGCGCGTCGGAGACCCATGATCGTTACCGAGAAGAAAACCACCACTAATCTTGAACTCCTTGCCAACGACGTCGCCGCCTCTCCGGTTGCTGTCACTTCCGGCAATGTCGACGGCAAGACTCCATCAGCCGCCGGTAATGGCCGAGACTTGAGTCATCACTCGATCCGCGGAGAGGCCGTCCTCTCCAAGGAGTTGGCTCCGGCAACGAAGAGGACTGCCGGCGGGAACTCTACTGCGGTTACTCCGCGGAGGGTGAAGAAGTCTAATGGGAAGTCGGATAAGCCGCGGTGGCTCACCGTGGCGAGAATCTTTGCGAAACAATTCGTGCTCCTGGCGATGCTCGCTGGGTTGGTTCAGTTGTTTAGGTGGTATGTATTGAACTCCAGCGAAGGCGTTGTTGGAGGGTTCGCTGAGTTGTCGGAATACGAGGGGAGAATTTCGGAAGTGGAGAGTTTGTTAAAGAAGACGGCAAAGATGATTCAGGTGCAGGTTGATGTGGTGGATAAGAAGATTGAGAATGAGGTTAGAGGGTTGAGGACGGAAATGGATGCGAAAATTGAACAAAAAGGTGCATTCTTGGAGAATGAGTTGAAGAAATTGGAGACTAAGGGTGAGAAATTGGAGAGATATTTGGGTGAATTGAAGATAGATGATTTGTTAACAAAGGAGGAGTTTGAGAAATTTGCCGAGGGTTTGAGGAATGTGAAAGGGAATAGTTATGAAGGTGGTGGTTTAGATGAGATTAGGGAATTTGCAAGAAGCGTGGTTGAGAAGGAGATTGAGAAGCATGCTGCTGATGGGCTTGGGAGGGTGGATTACGCCCTTGCTAACGGTGGAGCCACAGTTGTGAGGCATTCGGAGGCCTATGATATGCGGAGGGGAAATTGGTTCTTGATGTCTGTCAGAAATGGTGTTCACCCCAATGCTGATAAGATGTTGAAACCGAGTTTTGGGGAGCCCGGTCAGTGTTTTCCATTGAAGGGTAGCAGCGGGTTTGTTCAGATAAAGCTACGTGCTGAAATCATTCCTGAGGCTGTCACCTTGGAACATGTAGCAAAGGTAATGCAATGCATAGTTTTGTTGCTCTGTTGTTTTGCCATGATGCCAATCAGTTAGTAGAATAATCTTTGGTTTGCTGTTAATGTTGTACTTCATTGCATTTATGAAAATTTGGAGCAGTTGAGATGCTTGTTATAGGAAATTTGATTTTGCATATGCATATATACTTGCTTGCATTCTCATTGTGGCAAACTAGGCTTGAAAATCTGCATGATGAGCCCATGAATTATGTTTATGTTATGTAGGATCATAATATATCAACTAGATGCAACTGGTTTATTGAAGTCCATGTCTGTGGGTGAGTTATGATGGGTGTAGTAGAACATGCCACGTGTTTTTCTTGTACTTAGGCTACTATATATGATATATTAAAACTGATGTGATTAACTTATTACTAGTGGTTGAGGATATCCACAAACTGGATTTTTAATCAAACATACATATCATAGGAGAAATAATTAAAAGGCTCTATTGATATGTGAAAGTATGAAGTTTACTGCATTTATCTTTTTATTCAACATGTCAAGTTGGAGATGGTGATATTTGGGCTTCTGTAGTTTATACTTTCAAATTCTAATGCAATGATTGTTTGGTTTTTTCTTGATATACTTTGTTGTTTGTTAATGATACTGAACCACTATATATGGTTGATTCTGAGACCTTTCTTGATTCTTCAGACATATTTTTGTCTAATTGGTTTTCATTTTTCAATGTAATTTCTTTTTGTGCATCCTATTAATTTAGTGTTTTTGTAATCTAGCGTTGTATGTGGTATTGTGCTACCTTCACGGTTGTGGAGATCTGTGTTACACAAAAAGACCAATAAATTTTCTCATAAGGATACAGCTCTAATTTTATGTTTTTCCTTGTTGCATTTTTCATTATTTGGGAGCTTTTTTCCATGGAGTTTAATGGAGAAGGTTGTTTATTTACATGAACTGCATGATTGTGTTTCCAAGTATTTATAATAATCATGATTTGACAGTCTAATTCAGATATAAATGTCTGCTTTCTTGGTTATTTGAGAGTCAAGGCACATTCCTCAGTATATGAGACATTTATTATGTTCACAATACTGCAACAAAGATGAAAGTCCATTGGATCTATTCATATTGGAACTGGAAATAAAATAATTTGAAGGACTGTGTTTTATATTAAAAGAACTTGGCTCATGTAGTTTAGTGCTTGAACTTTTGACTTCTGATTAAGAAAATAAATAATTGCTTCTGTATAACATATTCCCATTTATACCAATATGAACCCAACAAAGAAGTCTTTGTTGAAATTAATATTTACTCATAGTTAAAAAAAGCTCAGTATGCGGTGTATAGAGTCATATCCTGTAATGTACATATTTTCTTTCTTTCCATTTACATAATGAATGAGATAGTGCTTGAAGTTAAGTTATTATGTTTTTTAAGAGGCTTGGATGACCGATTATTTTTTTAGCTCTATGTTGATAAAAGAGAGTTTCACCCTGTATAGGGTTAATAGGTATAGGTTTCATAGAATTTTTGTTGGAAGTCTTATATTTTGATGCAATGATATACCTATTGCTGAGATGGCTGGTGTATGTAAAGTATGTGTCTGTTACTGTCATTTGTATGATTTGGTTGCTGTCATATTTTTGGTATATTTTGTCATATTTGGTGGGTAGCTTGTGTATTTTTCGGCATATTTTATTGTTGTTGTTTTCCCCAGAGTATTGTATATCAGATATGAAACCCATCATCGATGGTCCAAAGTAAATCTGATTGATTCATAAACTTACTTGGTTATTAATATATTGGTAGATTGGTTGTCTTGTTGCTGTTGCAGCGTTAGTGTCTTGGAGTTCCTTTTATAGTTTTTCCTGGCCTTCTCTAGCCCAGATTGGTTTTGATGGGACTTGGGAGTTAAAATTTCCCTGGATTCTTCATAACAGTTCTGAAGCCCTTTGCTTTATTCATATTTTTCTCAACGTTTATTTTTTTTAGATTTTGTTGTAGTTGTTTTTAACCATTTCACATCACATTTCTTCTGTGCTTTGTTAGTAGATCTGTGTTTGCGTTGATGTATGATTGGATTGGAAGTACTTTGTTGTCTTCAGTTAATTGTTCAGTTTGACTAGTTGATAAAAAGAAAGGTATTTTGTGTGTCACTAACATAAAACTTTCTCGAGTCCTCGTGATATGGATCAATGATGATTGTGATTACCTGCTTTTAATGGCACATTACTGCTATAAGATTGATTGCCAGATGTTATTCTAGCATTCTTTGTCATTTGTCAAGTGTATTGATTGGAACAAAAGGGAATAGAATAGTACGGAAAAGTTGAGGTGATTAAATTTTGTTAGAAAATCATTTTATGGATTTGTGAATATTTTTGGCTTGTATATTCATGTGGTTTTCATGTTGAAATACATGAATCCTAATACTATTTAAAATTGGTAAGATACATGTAAACCATCTTCAACTGTTTTTCTGGTGAAAACCCATGTTTTTAGTCATGTTTTGGCGATCTTCTGCCAGATCTAAATTGATTTCCTTGGTAATTTATGCAGAATATTTTTTGTGGGCTAATCTGGTGTTCCAGTTATCCTTATTACTTTGGCAAAAGGGAATATTCTTTGGTGTTGTTTACAATAAGGCCCTATACGTTGCGAATGATGTCTTTGTTGGGAGTTCTTTTATGTTTATATTTTTTATCTTGATGTGTGTGGCACTGAGTGGTTTTGTGTTTCTATTTATTCAATCAGCAGTTCTTTGAATATTGTTAGTTTTTGTACTGATATTTTTTATTTGAACAGAGTGTCGCATATGATAGGTCTAGTGCTCCCAAGGACTGCAGGATTTCTGGTTGGCTGCAGGGGCGCAATACTGATTCTGTAATTGATACAGAAAAGATTTTTCTTCTGTCAGAGTTTACATATGACCTTGAGAAGAGCAATGCTCAAACTTTTGATGTGTTGAATTCAGCAGGTTCTGGTGTTATTGACACGGTAAGGCTTGACTTTACGTCAAATCATGGAAGTGCTTCACACACCTGTATATATCGCTTAAGAGTTCACGGTCACAAACCTGACTCGGTTTCTATGATGGCAATCCAGTCATAATGCATCATTTGTTTGTTTGAAATTTTATCAATGTTTGTGTAATTGCTTAGTATTATTTGTTCAGATGTAGGTAGGAATTCATGGATTAAATATAATAGATGCAGTCACTTGTGGTCCTTGTTAGTGTATTTAACTTATTGCTGCTTCAAATGGATTATGTATTTAGTGTATGATTTCTGAATTAGGAAGATGATAGATTTCACACTTTTGGGTATCACCAAGGTTTACTAGTTTCTTTTCTCCGTATGGTTCTTTAGGGTTAAGTATGTTTTAGCCCTTACAACACACCCTACTATCAAAATTACCTTTGTAAAATTTTCATGTAAGTTTGATCTTTCATTTGGTAGTTTTAGAAACTAAACATACAAGAAAATTTATAGATTAAAATATATTTAACCTTTGATACATCGATATGTGGGAAATTGATGATCTAAAACCATTTCCTGGTGAACAATCATACTATGATGCCACATGTTTTATAGTACTTGAGCTCCTTTTTTAGGAGAAGCTATGAATCGAAGAACATGCTGTCACATGATCAGTACATGTCATCCATTTAGTTAGTTGAAAATACAACAGCACCTTGTATATCTTCAAGTCATTGACTTCATGTAACTCCTTTATTTCAATCAATTCCGTGTGCTCATTTAATATAATTTATTTGGTCGTGGCGGGCACTACAATTTTTAAAGTACAATCTCAATTCTCAAACGAATGTAAGGTGAACATGATTATAATTCATTATTAACACAAGGTTGGAAAAAACCAACACAAAGTTGAATATTCGTTCTGTTAGAAGCTAATTGATCAAAGATTTCTTCAGTTTAGAGTCACTATATCAAGCCTCGTGGATAAATTCTTCCATTGATGATTGGGTGATGGTAGCGATGTCGACCCAACTCTTCATAACAACCCACTATTTAATCTACATTTTTTAACACATTTTCTTTGATTTGATTGGTTAATATTCACATAGATTATACTAAATTATGCGAGTCCTATATGAATTTGATAAGATTTTGACCAATCGAATAGTGCGTAGAAAAATATAGATTAAAAATTATGTTGTTAATATTATTCTTATTTCTTAAAAAAAAACACATATTAAGTATGAAAAAAACAGAATTCAATTAGTAGTTTTGTCTGGTAGCTAATGTTTGGTATGTCATTAAAAAAGAAAAATCAATAAAAAAAAAAAAAAAAGGAATTAGTGTACCGATAGCATATTTGGGGAATTTAAAAAGACACTATTTTGCCGAGAAACTCATGAATATCATCACATATTGAAAAACAAATTTATTGAAAGTCTAATGCATTCTTCTCTATGAACACTACGCTACAGTCTCTTTTAACTTTTTAGTGTTAGTGTTGTGGTTTTGATTAAAAAACGAAATACGTTGAGTTTGAATTACTATGCACCGACAACGACAAATCATAGAAAAATAAAAAAGAGATAAAAGAAGAAAGAATATTAAAATTACAATAGAATAAAAAGATATTAAATATAATAAAAAAATTCAATGATAATATATTTATAGCAATACATAGAATATAATTTTATATCCTAAACTTCTAAACCAATCCTAAAAATATTTATTAACATTCTGACATGTAGATTTTTAGTGGGTGGAGATCACGATTTTTGTTGTTTTTCTGTTGCTCAATTGGTATTTTGACTATATGAGTGCTTTTTGAATGCATTGAATATATATATATATATATATACATATATATATATATATATATATATTCT
>NC_021166.2:44925904-44966471 GCF_000331145.2 Cicer arietinum
ATATATATATATATATATATATATATATATATATATATATATATATTCTAACAAATACAATATTAAGATATGGACGAAATTTTGTTATTTTGGCTTAAAAGAAGGAAGAAATATATACTTATATATTAAAAATATAGGCAGATTAAATCAAAATAGGCCGATGAAGAAAAATAATGGAAATCGAACATCTTTAAATACTTTCGTGACAGTTTTATTTTTAAAATTTGAAATGAAATATAATTTTTTAATGAAAACAACTAGTGAACTATCAATCATTAGTAAAACCTTCTTCATCTTCTGATTCCCAATTCACGTTTTATTTTTTTAAAGACCCAAATTTGATCCTTGGCATTTTGGACGCGAACTACTTTAATCCGTTAAAATTACAATCCTACCCGATCCCTAACTTTCAGACCACTATCACCTCCTCTCGACTCTCTCATCCCGCGCGCGGCCGCCACCGCCACTCACGACTCTGATCTCGTCCCCGTCTCGAGTGCGAGTCACACTCACTTAGTAAGCTTTTCCCCTTTTCGAAACTCTTTCTTTTTCTATGTGTATTAGAGAGGTGTTCCTAAAGTTTCGCTGAAATTGAACTTCATTTGATACCCCCAAATGATGTTAGAAAACACCATTGGACATACATTGCAAATCTGACAATTTTTTAGTATATCAAGTCTGTAAATTCTGTTTTCTTATTGCTAAAATTGATCATTGAGACATGTTGTTTATAAATATTTGAATGTATTAGAGCATATAGAATGATTCTGTCTTTGTTTAATTGGAATTTGGACGTTAAATGTTGAAATTTGCACGAGTGAATTTTTATGATCTCCTATGACAACATATATCGGATATAAGCAAATATAAAATTTTATTCAACGGGAAGAGTTATAGAAGTAGCATTGAGGGTTGAATCAATGTTTTAATTTGAGCATTTCTTTGGATGAACTATATTTTGTTAGAATGCCATGGTAAATTGGAGTTAAGTTAATCTCTCTACTATGAGAACTTTAAAATTTCTTATGATGTCCTTTTTAGAAACTATATCTGTAGATGAGTATGAAAGTAGTTTAAATATGATAAGATGTCAATTAGTTTCCTAGGCATCCTATTGCTTAAGTCTTCAATTAAGATGATTAAATGCTCCACATAATCCTATATCAACGGTTTGGTATGTTGTTTCTGCATAATTGTGCAGAAATTGTGTTCATGTACATAAATTAGTAAGATATTTTTAATTCATGTAGTTTAATTATTTGATTATCAATTTTGTGCTTATTACAATTTACAACTTAAATTTTTGGTATACAATATGATTTACTTACATGTTTGATTTATACATAGTTTTTGTTGGCCACCCCAAACTTTTTAGTCAAGCTCCGCCTTGGTTAGGTCCTTCATCTCTTGTAGAATCAACCAAATCTACATTATTTGGCATCAAAATGCAATAAAATAAACCTAAATTTCAAATTTCACAAAATATTATCACTTGCTGACAAGCTATGATACCACACTAATGGAGAATAATGCTTTTAAGAATACCCCACCCCAACACTTATTCCTTTGATTTTCATTTTCCAGAAGGGTATATAAGATAATTGAAAAAGAAAGCTTTTCTCTCCAATTTCTTCGTGCATTTGAGGAGAAAGCGAACATTTAAAAATTTATCTCCTCCCTTTCGCTCTTCCCTACTTCTCTTCTTTCCCAAGCAAAATAAATCTACTGGAAAAACAAGCATAGCATAAAAGCAAAGGGTTTTGAGTTGCAAAAAGTGGCGGTGAATTAGGGTTCGAGTTGAAATTTGAAAATGTCATCAATGGGAAGCGAGTCGAGTTGGGTAGGTAGGAAGGCAGTGAAGCGCATTGGGGGAATGTCCGATGCTCTTTCAATTGCTGCCGATCTCGGTTTCTCCATCTCACCATCACCTTCATCGTCTTCATCCAATGTACTACTCTACTCTCTCTTCTTTCTTTTACAATCAATTATTTATTTCACTAATCCACTTTTAACATTCTTCTTCTTCTTAAAGGAAGCATTTCATAATTCGTCCCCAACAACTGCGGAAAAAGGTGAAGACTTGATTAGGGTTTTGAAAGAATTAACTTCCGTCCAAAGAAAAATTGCTGATTTGCAAGTCGAACTTCAAGGTCGAAAGGTCTGTTATGTAATTTTTATTGTATGGATTGGATATGAACTTCCACATCATTTCCTTTTTTATTACAATTTTACACTGTTAGCACATCACAACAAATCATGTACGTGACTTTAGAAATAGTTATGATAAAAGTCAAATGTTTCTAATGATCTGACAGTTGTGATTGATTTCAAGTGTAAATACTCTTTTGAAAATTGTATATTATATATGTCTCTCATTTGTAAACTTGTAAAATTTTTAGGATGATAAAAATGTTGCACATTTGACCCATGTGAGTGAAATGGAAAAAAAGATTGAGACTTTGGCAAGGATTACTACTATTCTCAAAGATGTTATTCAGAATAAGGTTACCTCCACCTAATCTCTTCATGTTTTATTCTCATATTTTACATGTTCTTGTTAATTAATTTAGCAGCTTGATTTATTATTCTTTCACAATAACAAGGGACTTTCTCCCATATGTCTCATGTTTATGTTTTCTTCTCCTCTTGTTTATATCATTAAAGAAAACATTATATTGTCTTGTCTTACCATGAATGAATTGTTTTATGCTAAATGACGTGCCATGAATTAAGCGTGTTTATGCATTCACTAATTTTTAATAAAAAACTATTTACAAGTGTTTCTAGTACTCCATAAAAGTGGAATATTATTGTATTGGAGGATGTGAAATGGAAGAATCAGTAAACCACTTGTTCTTCAAATGTCCATTATTTGTGAGGGCGTGGATTGCTATTATTGGTTGGTTGGGTTATAGCATGGTGCTGCTCTGTAGCAGCTGTGAGCATCTAGAAATATTTACTGGTTTGTTTGGAGGGGTGCGGGTCATGAAACAAAGAATGTCACTGGTTTGGTTTGCAAGTGAGTGGGGTATTTGGATTTGGAAGTCAAGAAATGCAATGATTTTTAACTAGGAATTTATTATAGATCAAGTTGTGGAGCGAATTAAGTTCAAGTGTGGAGTTGGTTGAAGGTGAAAATAAAGGGATTAAAATTGAACTATGAGTGTGAACAATGGTGTTTATATCCGATGGATTGCTTGGGGGGGTGGGGGTGTAATGGAATGTTGTGAGACTCTGTGGGTTTATGTATAAGGAAGGCCCTTGAATAAAGAAGATGGAGATAACATGTCATAACTATGGAAATTGGTGATATCTGGAGCATTTGGGTGTGGAAATAAGGGTGTGCTGTGTACACAAACATGTTGTCCGGGTTGCAGCTATCGTGGGTTTCCTATGCAGCGTTATGCAATCGTCGCAAGTTATCCTTGTTTTGTTTGCATTGGAATAGGTGCTAGCATTATGAGTGTTGTATCAATGTGTGGTGCTGTCTTTTATCTTTTTTTCGGTGTGTATCAATAAGTATACCCGTGAAATAATTATGCTGGGCAGATAATGCTGAGAATTGTGATATGATGTCATGCATTTTGGTTTTCTGTGCTAGGCACAACTTGTGCTTGGTAAAGTAGTTTCAATTCAATTCAGCTTCTTTCAAAACAATATGTTTAACTAGTTCCTATCTCTGGTGAGTGATTCAGATAATCCTATGTACATTTGAACATAATTTTATTTCCAAAATTTGCAGGATCGCATAATCGCTCGTCTGCAACAGCCATATTCTTTGGACTGCATTCCTGTTGAAGCAGAATATCAGGTCGGTGAACATAATTTGTTATTGAAAGAAACTACATAAACTAGAAAAGTTACACAAATTTGTTGATTTGATTAACACTTGGCCATCCTATGGCATGCACAGAAAGTTGTGTGCACACGTGGTATTTTGGCTGTGTTAGTGGCGTTACATATCGATACACATTTTCTATGTTGTATTTAGTTCTTGATGCCATTAGATGTAGTCTATAGTGTAATAGTTTTATTACTTTGCTTGGATAAAACATGTTAACCATAAAATGTGGCATTCTAGAGAAAACTTGATAAAATGAGTTAAAGACTTTAATTGAAGCTGGTAGACTTAGAACTAAGAAGATCAAAGATTCTGGTGGGCATTAAAAATTATACATTGTGGAGCTTGATCTATTTGCTACACCATCTAGGTCAACCTAGTGTAATTGGGCATCTGTAATACCTATGTAATTTGTTTATAGGCTTGAATATTTGTATGCACTGTACAGTCTCAGATACTGATCTACATATTGAAACATTCTCAAAGCTTGAGATGTTGAACTGAAGTTTACTTGTGCAAAATGTTTTGTATAACAAAAAATTTAATATATGACAAATGGATTCCCCTAATATGATCCTCTTATAAAAGGGAACAGACATGGACCTCCTCAATTTAACCAGCTGCAGCCTGTTTATTTTCCTTGGTTTTCGCATAATTGCATTGCGCTATGTACCTCTGCTCCCCTTCTCTACGCAACCTCCCCCTTTCATGTATTCCCCAAGTGCATTTTCGAATCCCATTAGTCTTTTCTTTTTCTATTGATTAATAATATTATTCATATTTTATTGTGTTGGAAATGATAGTGCATGTTTTGGTTTTTGCCTTAAGCTTTCTAAAATGAATTTGGTAAAATCTCAAAAATGTGATTTGGGTCTTTCTATTCTAGAACCAATGCTATGCATAATCTAAGCAATTGATAATGAATTTCAACCATGTCAAAAAAATAGATACCATTTTTAAATCCTTCAAGCTTTAAACTTGAAAGCAACCAAGTAATGAGTGGACAGGAAACAGTGTTACCAGATAAAGTGTAGGGCATACTGTAATGCTTGCATCATATATATTTCTAATTCATGCAGAAACACTTCTCTGAACTACTGATGAAGGCAGCTAGTGATTATGGTGGCTTGACAGCATCAGTGGCAGATTTTCAATGGAGTCAGAATTTTAAGGAACCTCCTTCAGTTTGGGGGGTATGCTTCTACAATCATTTTATTGTTTCTTGATAGTGATATTATTACCTTTCTGTTTCCATTGTAACTGAAACTAATTTGCATTCCTAGACCCTAGTTTTTACCTGCTATCCTGTGTTGGCTATCCTTAATGTTATTAGTTATTACAGCTGCTTGGAAGCATCAAGAAGATGAAACAGTGACAGTGTATTTTGTTTTTATTAATTGTTTTTTATTACTTGGAAAATTGAGAATAACTGCATGTCTATTTAAGTTTACACTGACACACTAAAATTGCTCCAAGTCATCAGTTAACCTGATAATACTACAAATGGTTTTATTTATTTATTTATTTTTTATATAACAAGCTAAACTTGATGTCCGTTGCATGTTTAGAATGTTATGCATTGTACTACATTTCAGTGTGTTTTTAAAGGCAACAAAGTGCATACAACCACTTTTTGTTGACATCCTTATGCAGAATATAGGCCATAACTATGTGCTTTTTCTATCTACATTTGAAACGAAAAATCTTTTTTTTTTCCAGGAGATGCTTCGACCCATTCCTGTAGCGTTGGCATCATGCACTCGGTTCTTTGAAGCCATGTCAGCCACAAGAGAGTCATTTGCAGCACTTCAAAAACTGAGAGTGGGCCGTTTTGATTCCTCAGTACCTAGAACACCGGCAAGAGATCCTTCCCAAATGCTACCAGGAGTATCTGATTGTCTAGATTCACCTCTATCAGAATAATGGTACTACCCAAAGGATGTTGTCTCTCCCTCACCCAGTTAAAGAAGAGTGTTACTAAGTTATCTAGTATCTGTCTATCTTTTGTGTGATATAATATTTCGATTGCATGTGCATATCATTTTTTCATGGAATATCTCTGTACTTAAAAATGTTATTTATTATTTTTAGGGAAGTGATTCCACGAATCTATCAGTTTAAACTGCAACTCAAAATAGACTAGATTGAACTAGTGAAGTATTGGTGTGTAAGTTGTAACTAAATAGCATCAACTTAACTCAAGATTTTTGTGTGTGAAATATATTAGCATGTGATAAACTAAACTTGCTGAAATTAGGATGCAGCCATACCACAAAGGAACTTCCTCCCTTGCAAAATCACTTAAATACAATTTTTTATTTTCCAGAAGTACACTTTCAAAACCATGAATGGTGTATTATATGCATATGCTTAACACTGTTGGGTATATACTTCCAAAGTTGAGTTTTATATTTGTAAGAAGTTTTAAATTTTTTTGGGAAAATATGCATATATCTACAAGTTTAGCATTTTTGCATACTATTTTGTTCGATCCACATAGAAGCCTTTTATGTACTTGTTTTGTCAGACATTAAAGATATGGTTAGGGTATAATCTACAACCAGTGTAATTTGATTCAGCAACTGGACAGTAAGTAGACTTGTTCTCATTATGTTTTTTTTAGTATTATTGACATAAATTAATTGCTGTGTAATAATGATGAAATTTTCTTCATTGCTTAAATGCACATGCAAATGATAAATCTTGGTTGATGCACAAGAAAATGTAATAATGATCGGCTTAGATGATATATCCTCTTTATGGTATTCAGTCATTGTAACTGAGACAAGCGAGAGGACTTGGACTTTTCAACGTCGGTTGCACAATTTTCATTTTATATTTAGATGTTTAACAATTAAGATTTTTGTTAGTATTTTCCTTATATAGAAATTTTACACAAGTTTGATCCTACTCCTTATGTTTTTAAAATAAAAGAAAAAATTAGTCAAATAAATTATATCAGATTTATTTAACGAAATTTTACTTTTATTTTGAGACAGAAGAACATTTCACTATAAAATATTGATGGAATATAGTTGTAAGTAAGTGCAAAATATATAATAACATTAAAATTAAGATATATTTATAAAAGTTTAACATGTTTAACTGTGTTTTAAAACTCGGATGACTTTGAGGAGAGGTGTTTTAAGATTATTTTTTGATTTTCAATTTGTTTTTTTCTTTCAATTAAGTAAGTGACTTTCAAATATTTTTTTTTTTAATTTAGTCAATTTTTCTTTTGTATTGTTTTTTGTAATTTCACTGTTTGAGTGTGGCATTTGTTGGTTTTTTTCGTCATGTAGTGTTTTTTATTTTTCCGTCTGGGTGCGGTGTTCGTTTTAGTTCAAATTAATTTAGTAACTTTAATTTATTACAAATTTCAAACAAAGACATGTTGCCATTTTGTACTATTCATATTATATCGGTGTACTCTATATTTGAATTAATAAATATAATTTATTTTAGTAAAAACATAAAACAAACTCGGATGACTTTATTTACTCAATTAAAAAGCGTAAATTTATAAGATAAAAAAACATAAATTTAAATATTCGACACTTGAATAGTCACTAAACTGTTAGTCAATTGATTCGTACCAATTTGAGACCGAACTAATGATGTCAGATTCGAGTAACATGAGCATCCAGTTGAATAGGTTAGTCAAATCAATTATAAGTTCAATTTTTAGTAAACTAGTCCCAATTTTAAAACTGTAAATTTACCGTTCATCAACTATCTTTTATTTGATAAAAATTCAAAATTTTGTACAATAAATGATATATTATTTTAATTTCACATGTTAATAATATAAATGTAGAAATGTTATCTTGTGACATGTGTTTTTCACACTTTAAAAAATTCAAACCTTAATTTTTTTAATAATTTCTTTTAGTATCCTTAATATGTTCCCTTAACATGATCTTTATACTTTGGTATTTGGATATATGAATTTTATGGACGCCCCCCTAGTTAAACAAGTCAAGTTCAAATTCCACTCTTTTTTTAACAAGTCAAATTTAAGTTTGTAAAACTCATAAATAACTACGTTAAGTTCGAGCCACTTATAAACAAACGAGTTCAAACTTTAAGTAGTCCTTTACACTCCTAGTCCCATGCTATTTGTTAGTTATTGCTGGCTCAATTTAATTATTGACAATAAACGTTGACCACATGTTGTTTGTATTTTGGAATTTATTAAATGTATGTTTGATCTCACTTCATGTTTGATTTCAAGTTGGTTCTAATAGACCATAATTTCTTTTTTTGAGTATTTAAATATTCTCAAATAGAATTATTTTTCCTATCAATATTGACTCTAATTTAAATTTATGATTTGAATTTTTTCTAAAATTATATTTCACTTTTATTGAAGTATAGAATGCGAAAAATATTAAATAATAATTTGATGTAAAAGATTCAATATAACCTCTATTTACAAGAATACATAGATCGGATCTTAAATAAAAAACTAATATTAATATTAATATTAATATTAATATTAATATTAATAATAATAATAATAATAATAATAATAAAATCCAATTCATATATATACTCTAAAATTATAAACCAATCATAGAATATATATTTTTAGCATTTTAACACTTTCCCTCAAATTAAAATTTGCTAAACTTTAAACTGTTTACAAATATACCTTTAAATATTGCAACAAACCTAAATTGTGACAATTCGTAACCGCACAACTATAAACAGATCTCATCCATATAATTGAAATACAAAATTATATAATTATAAAAGACTAAAACACGTTCATATCCATTAATTAAGTGACAATTTCCATACACCATCAAACTTAAAAATAAAAGTAAAGTGGCTTAAAAATATAAAATTCATAATATATTTAGATTCACAAAATTAAAATGTAAAAACATTTAATCCAAAAGAATTGGGTCTTATTAATCTGGAATTTAATCGAGAAATAAGTAAAGTCGGACTAAAAATTAGTTAAGTCAAAAATTTAATTTACCGAACGATTCGTGTTTAACCGAAGCTAATTAACTACTTGAACCAAATTACTTAGTTCGACTAAATGGATTTTAGAAAATTTTACTCCATACCTCCACATTTATACTCAACCCCTATTTTAATTTTTAAAAAATAATCCAATTTACTCTTTTTTATATAAAAAAAGAATCAAAATTTATGTTTTTTTTTTGGTAAAGCTATGTGTTTTCGATTTTTTTTTTTAAATTTTGGAACACAAATGTGTTTAGAAAAATTTAATTTTCTTTCGAAACACAATTTAAATTTTCTAGTGTTGATAGTAAATTTAATCGCTTCAACAAATGAGTTCGATGATCAATCTAAGACTCAAATTAGATCCTTGAGGAGTTCTAAGTTGATAGATTTAGTGATGAAAGTTTGAATTTATGAACAACAACATGCAAATATCAAGGCAAATGTGAAGAATTATCCAAAAGTACTACAATGAACAAAAATGTAGAGGTAAACTAAGAAAGAATAATGAATTTTATTAAATTATAAATTGAGTACATAAATTCTTTGAATAGTCAAACATATTTGAGAATCCTACGATAGAATATTTATATCTTGCATGCAGTTTCTAGAATGAAAATGAACTCCCTAAAATGGAAACTTAATCCTCTATTTATAAACAAAGAATAAAGGTTCATCCCCACGTATGCATAACACCATACGTCTTTAAGGCCTCTTTCTCCTACAAATCATCTTCAACATGTTCAATTTTCTTTCCCCATCACACTTCTTCAAAACCATTGGCATTTAGAGGTCCTCAAATGATAGTTTTCACATTCCTTATGGTATGCTCCCCGTTACTCTTTTTAACATAGCTACCATTGTCGATCTGAAACCAACACGCTGAGTCTTAACCCTATACTTAGTTTCTGAAAGCAACCTTGAACCAATCTTATCCCATTCGAGTTATATTCAATTCATCCAAAACAATAATGCAAACTCAGATGATGCTTTTGACAAAGAGCATATTCTATTTCTTTTACTTTGGCTCCATCACTCTGTCTTTTGCTCGAAATCCATATTTGTGGGAAAATCTCTACTTACTTTGCTAGACTTCTTCATGAAGCAAAAAATGTCAATTTGGGTAACATCTATTAGCTCAACTCATCGAATTTCTAGGTGACCTATATGAAGCTCTTTCAACAAACCAATATTATATTTTGAATGTAGGTAGCCTTCTTTGGCTCTTGCAATCGCGACTGAATGCCATTTACCCCTCATGTGTTTAGAACTTAAGTGTGTCTTTACCTACGTGTACCTCGTATGGTCAAAAACTTGTTCTTCTTACTAAAATCATTTCTCCTATTGAGTCTATTTCTTCTTTCAATCACTATTTCAAATGGTTTCTAACATTAGACAAACATCAACCTTGTCTCGCCCCTTTTGCTGATCGAACCATGAGACATGCTTGGTTTATGCAAACTCTCATTATTGAAACTTTTGGGGAACAAAGTGAAACCGTAGAGATATAAAGAGATTTTTAATTGGTAGATTGCTCCATTCAAGTCTAAGTGGGAAACAAACTCAAGTATTTTCTTATCATCCCCAACTTGGTTCAAGGAAATTTGGCTTCGCCCAAATGTTGTCCACTTCTATTCTCTTAATTGCCGAAGACATTCCCTCTTCTGGAAAGTTATATTGGTATGTCTTCGAGCTGAGTGAGAAAAATAAGTTAAAGTCTAACTATTACCCTTACATGTTACCAACTACTTTTATTCCACATCTTTGATTATTATTGCTATGTTTTAAACAATAAATATAACTTGGGAAAATTTGTTTCTAAGTCAGACATAAGAATTTTCCTGGGATATCCTACATCCTGCAAATAATATAGAGTATACAATTTGAAAATTCAAGTTATGGAAGAAACTATGTATGTTGTTTTTGATGAGTCACTTGATGAAAGTAAAAATGATGATGAGGAAGTTGAAGCTGGAGACAAACAACAATAATAAAAACAAACTAAAAATGAAGAAGATGAGAGTGATTAAGATTCCACCATATTAATTCCACCAAGAAGTTGTACATTGATTGATCATCATTCTCAAAAGCAAATTATTGGAAGAACCACAAATGGAATTAGAACCGGATTATCCTCTAGGGATAGTGATATCTCAAATTGGACCCAAATCCATAAATGAAGCAATAATAGATGATAATTGAGTTGAAGCCGTGAAATAAGAATTATCTCAATTTTGAGATGAATGAAGTTTAGACCTTAGTTCCAAAACCTGGAAATCATCATGTCATTGGAACAAGATGAATATTTAGAAACAAACTTAATGAAGAATTTAAAGTCATTAGAAATAAAGCTAGATTTGTAGCCTTAGGCTACAATCAACTAGAAGATATTTACTATGATGAGACTTTTGCACCAAGTGCATGGTTAGAAGCAATTAGAATTCTTGTTGCAAATGCATCTCATAAAGATATTAAACTATTTCAAATGCATGGATCTCAAAAGTGCTTTTCTAAATTGGATTTTTGAATGAGGGACTTTATGAAAAATGAAAATCTATTTTTGAAATAGAATATAGAGGAATGATTAGATCGTTGCTTTATTTGATTTCCAGTAGACCCGAGATAGTCTTTGTAGTTGGTTTATGTGCAAGATTTCAAACATCTCCTAAAGAATCACATTTAACTAATGTTAAAAGAATTTTCAGATATTTAGCAAGTACTACTGATCTTGGCCTTTGGTATAACAAATATTCTCATTTTGATCTTGTAGCCTAATGTGATACTAGTGACAAAATTGAAAGAAAAAGCATATGTGGTGCTTGTCAATTTCTTGGAGAAGCTTTTGTGAATTGGTGTTGCAGAAAGCAGAACACGATTACACTATCAACTGTTAAAGCTGAATATGTCTCAGTTGCAAATTGTTGCTCACAAGTTTTATGGATAAGAAATCAACTTGAGGATTTTTCTTTAAGGTACATAAATATTCCAATTTTCAGTGATAATACAAGTGCTATTAATTTGTCAAAAAACCTTATTCAACATTCAATATAAAAAACATATTGAGATTAAACATCATTTTATTTGTGATCATGTAAACAAAAAGCATGTTGAATTAATTTTTGTTCATACTGAAAAATAAACTGGGTGACATTTTCACAAAACTTCTTGTTGAGGATCATTTTGCATTTATCAAGAAAAAGTTGAAAATTTTGAAAAATCTTCTTCAACATTGATTGAGCAAAATCCTTGATTTTTAACATTCAGAACATTCTCTTCTATGAGAATGTGAAGAATCTTACACGTTTGTTTTTTACAAATTCAAAACATACTTATTGATACATTTGACCAACATTTCAACATTTTGTACGGTTTAGGCACCTAGTTGATATCGATATCATTGAGCAAAATAAGAAAATTATCAGACTAGCGTGTATCTAACCCCCTTACATACACATCAGACAAGAAATATACCAGCTATTAGATAACAAGAATTGATTTAGCTAGCTCATCACCTCCTCAACTGTTCTTGACCATGTAATGCGTCTCTCGTGTAAAGGAAGATCTACCAACTCTGGTTTAGAAATGAATTCATTGAATAGAAACATGTCATCATCTCTTATAGAAGAACCCATATGTTTCCTTTCACCTTCTAATCGAATGAAACTAAAATCCCATAATAAAAAAATTGCAATCCCCAAAACATGAATCTTTCGACCCAACATCAACCAAATGTCATATTTGTTTCTTAAATCGAAGACGCATAAATATTTGCCATAGATATTCTTACATTGTTATCTTTCCACACTTCCACCACAAAAAAGCTCAAGATTCACCACACAAGAAAACTCCACCACGAACTGATTGTGATCCCATATAGTTAATAAATCTCCAGACCACCCTTATTTATCTCATAAAAGAAACCTCCATATCTTTAGACCCTCACAACATCTCACAAACTATTTTTTCAACTACCAATTTAGTTTATTGAATACAAATAACCCTTGGAAAATGTTATACCATCATTTGTATCCCTTCACACCTCAACTCCAGACCTCTTACATTAAAATGCATGAGATTCTCGCCCCCCATATTATTCTCAATAACCCTCTCCTCCACCCTTAGCACCTCTTTAATCATGTTACATTTTTCTTCGTCATAAGCCACTCTTATATTTTCACCGAAACTCCACACTGTTGAAATCAAGTTGGTTTTCTTTTTGTGATTTTGATGTTAACAAAGGTATTTTATGAGAACAAATTTTTTGGACTATTGACTTCATTAAGTTTAAAACAGTTATAATCATTCTGAAAAAAAAAAGACTTAGCCAAATATGAATTTCTGAATATTCAAGAACAACCCCGAATCATTCTCACTTCAATCAATCAAGAGTATGAAGGAAGATTCGCGTGAATAAGTTTTTGAACACAATATGAAATTAGATACAATTGAAAATTATAATTGAAGGAAATATTTGACCAAAGTGAAAAGAAGATATGGCCAAAATATTGTTCACAAAAAAGTATGGTCAAAATATTATTGATAAGAAAATATGGAAAAAATATTGTTCACAAGAAGATATGGTCAAAATATTGTACACAAGAAGATATGGTCAAAATATTGTTCACAAGAAAATATGGTCAAAATGTTGTTCACAAAAAGATATGGCCAAAATGTTGTTCACAAGAAGATATGGTCAAAATATTATTCACAAGAAGATACACTCATAATTTTTTTACAAGAAGATACATTTCGAATTTGTTTATAAGAAAGATATGATCCAGATTTTACAAGGACAAAAGTATAACACTAATCCATTCTATAAATTTCCTAAGTAATCAAAAGTTCAGAGGTTTAAATTCTAGAGAATCACTTGTTCAAAGAAATATTTTTTAAGTGTTTTAGTGTGAGAAATCAATTGTAACAATCTGCTTAGTAGATGCAAAACACAATCTGTTCCAAACTTGTGTAACCCAGTCTGATAGTGGCTTTAGTGTTCCTTAAGCAATATTTGATTTTCAGGTTGTGTTGAGAAGACTTGACTTGTAGGGTCAAAGGGTAGTTGTCTTCAACAATATGTGGTTATCAGATTGTGTGGAGAAGACTTAACTTGTAGGGTCAAGGTGTTTGTTTGCCTCAAAAAGTCTGTAGATGTCAAGTTGTTTTAAGAAGACTGACTTGTATGATCAGATGTTGTGTAATTCAAAGATTTGAATTAGTAGTTAAATCATTCTAAGTGAAGGGACTGGATGTAGCTACCAAGTTGGTGGTGAACCGTGATAAATCTATTTGTGTCACTTTACTTATACACTCTTTACTTTACTGTTGCCTCTGATTACTTAAGCTTGATTGCTACTGGCTCTATTTTAGTTAAAATCACCAAACTCGAACCAGTTCTTGAATAAATAATTAAAAAGAATCCAACTTAGACAAATACAATTCAATCGTTTTTCTTGTATTTGCACCTTCACTCACAATTTTTGCAACATTTTCCTTAGCTAGATGTAAAGCTAACCATTCTCGCCATTCAACATATTTTCCCAAGTCACCAAAAAATAAAGTCAATTATTGTAGAACCTTGCCCGCATGTTTAAAATTTCCAATTAATGTGGATATTTGATTGAATAATCTTTCCCATTTAACTTATTTGTTTGAATGTAAAAGAAAAACATGAATGTCATATTTTCTCCTTCTTTAATTATTATCAAGGTCTATATTATTTCATTTTAATTATTGTAAGTAAGGATTAAATTGTTCCCTTTCCAACAATAATTCATGTAGGGGCTAAATTTTCTTAACTTATATTTTTTAAGTACTAAAAATTACTTTTATATTTTTTAGAGACCAAATTGAATATTGCAATATATGTTTTCAATCTTAGCTTCTCCGTTAATTCAAGAAAAATAAATTGCACAATACTAAATGTATATTTGTAAAAGATAATCGAGATAGTAGATAGATATCTTGCCTTGAAGTGTGTTTGGTGCAGCGGTAGGAAATTTGGGGGACATGAATTGGAAACACATATTTGGGGAACGCAGTTAACAACACTTATAAGTTGAATCACATCACGAATATCATCACAAACCGATCAACACCAAATTTATTGAACTATGACACATTCTTTTCCATGAATACCATTAGGGTGATAAATCCAATGAATCCCAGCTCCAAACCAAACCAACTTAAGTTATTCATTATTTATTATTTTCTAGTTCATGTAAAAAAGGAAACCGAACTAATGGAAATCAAATATTATTGGTTCATATTGTAAACTTTAGTTTTAAAAAATCAATGTAAATCAACATTGTTCATATATTTTTTTAATATATAATTTTTATATCATAAGTCAATAACATTTGATAAAGTAAATATAAATTTTGGCTGAAGATTTCAATGCAGTCCAATTTTTTTGTTGTTGTTTTTTTTTTTATTTAATTTTAAAACTCTATTTAGCGCATTTCAGTCAACCCAACCGTCCAAAACCTACATCTTCTCACACAATCATTCTTCAAACATATCATCTCTAAAAATATTAGAGTTCACGTGGTTGTTTACTCTTCTCCGTTTGGACAATATATATTTCTCTCTGTCGCATG
This sequence comes from Cicer arietinum, assembly GCF_000331145.2. Taxonomy (NCBI): domain Eukaryota; kingdom Viridiplantae; phylum Streptophyta; class Magnoliopsida; order Fabales; family Fabaceae; genus Cicer; species Cicer arietinum. The sequence goes on from NC_021166.2 coordinate 44,941,319, forward strand.
TGACCTACAACTACTCTTATATGTTTCTCTACTGATTGTAGTTGTTCCTCACTATTTTGGATTTTGTTTATTTTGCATTGTAATTAAAATTCTCATATAGATTCTAGATAACTAAATTATGGTGTAATTTGATATTGCTACCGTATATTTTGTATTTTAATTTGGGATTGTTAACGTATGATGTTATTCCAAATTCTATTTTAGAGGACAAAATTATGTTACTACCGCATATTCTATTTTGGAGGATCAAATTTTGAATTTGTTGTTATTCCAAATTCTATAAAGAAACAAATTAAAAGTGCAGTTGTATATTCTGTTTTCTAATTAAGTATTTCAAATTTGATTTTTGATTTTACTAAAAAATTGAAATTTTTATATATAATTTTCTTTTTAAATCCCATCGACTGAGTCAAACTAATATGCATGAGTTTCATTGGTTTGAATTAATTTTTCTTTCAAAACTGAATCAACCCAACCTCTTACACCCCTAAATACCACCTTAACTTTAACTCGGTATGGGTAGTGTAGATGAAAAATAATGTGTTGGACTTCAATGACCTCGATTACCACGAAAAAGTAGAAATGAGAAAAAGGAGAGATAATATTAGTGTTTCAATAGAATGCAACTCTATTGAATAATTACATGATACAAGATAATTTTAAACATTTTAGATAATCTAATCTTAAAAACTGAACAACTAATAACAAGAAAATATAATTTTAATAATTAAAAAAAGATAAAAATAAAATTTTAATCTTTGTAATAAAATTTTCAATTTTTTAGTTCTTGAATATTTTTTATTCTCTATTTTTGAAAAAAATTTATAAATATTTAATACTTTTAGTTCATAAAAAAAGTTTATATAAAATCAAAATAAAAATTAAAAATAAATTAAACTTTTTATATATGCATGAGTTTCATTGGTTTGAATTAATTTTTCTTTCAAAACTGAATCAACCCAACCTCTTACACCCCTAAATACCACCTTAACTTTAACTCGGTATGGGTAGTGTAGATGAAAAATAATGTGTTGGACTTCAATGACCTCGATTACCACGAAAAAGTAGAAATGAGAAAAAGGAGAGATAATATTAGTGTTTCAATAGAATGCAACTCTATTGAATAATTACATGATACAAGATAATTTTAAACATTTTAGATAATCTAATCTTAAAAACTGAACAACTAATAACAAGAAAATATAATTTTAATAATTAAAAAAAGATAAAAATAAAATTTTAATCTTTGTAATAAAATTTTCAATTTTTTAGTTCTTGAATATTTTTTATTCTCTATTTTTGAAAAAAATTTATAAATATTTAATACTTTTAGTTCATAAAAAAAGTTTATATAAAATCAAAATAAAAATTAAAAATAAATTAAACTTTTTATTTAGGAGTCTTGTCCTAAAGGCGTGGAAATACCGACACATAATCAATTTTAACAAAATAAAAATAAAATAATAATATCTTATAAAAATACATAGACTCAATTCAAAATTATAAAATAACAATAATAATAATAAATATAAAATCAAATGTTAAGATATATTTTTTCATGTAAACTTTAAGAGATACTTTCAAATTATAAAACCAAATCTAGGTTTTGTTTTTTTTTTACATAATCGAGGTTTTGTTATTTTTGCTTAAAAGAAGGAAATAAAATATTTACCCTTGTTGACCAATATATATATACATCCTTGAATTCATCTATTATTATGTACATTAAAATTAAATACCTGGAGATTAAATCAAAATACGCCATGGAGAAAATCTGGTTAAAAATAAAAGCCAGAAAAATAATGGAAATTGAACATTTTCCATCTATTATATTATTACTTTAAAAACATATAAGCATATGAAAACTTTAATTATTTTATAGCATACAAATATTAATTATTTAAAGTGGGGGCTACACATATTTCGACAAATGACAACTTTATATTCCATTTACAAATCACTTTTAAATTTTTATAATCAAGATGCTGCTGTCATATGTATCTAGCTTATGAATTGCATATATAAACTTCTCACATTTTAATTTTTTATTGTATTAATTAATCAATCAAGAAACAGTATCTGAAAATGTTCAAAATTCTTAGTTCAGATAGTGACATATTATATATTGTTAAAAAGAAATATAGTGACATATATATTGTGCAACACTGTAAGCACACATTAGCTTACAAAATATGCAATATATAATATGACAATTGATGTCATGCATGCTGAAACATATGCCATAGTTACTGTTCTAGGTTTCAACTAAACTCCATAACATGATCCGGAAGTGAAGGGAGAAAAGACACAATTTGTCTATAGATGAGTCAACATCAACCCAAATGATAAAAAAGAGAATTAAATTAACTAGCTACATTTTTTTGGGATTTTTTTAATTTCTAATGAAAAAAAAAACATCATTTGACAATTTTCTCTTTTTTAATATTTTTCTTTTAATTATAATATTTTTTAAGAATAGTATTATTATTTTTATTAGAAAAAGAACAAAAAAAGGAACAATTGATTTCAACTATGTTAAAAGAATGGGACAAGGGTCATTGAGAGAATTCATTGTCCTAGTCCTTAGAAGAAGAGATAACTTGAAAAATGGTGATGATAACTTGAAATTTGGGTTAAAACATATTGGTTTTTGGTTATGAGGCATGAAAAGAGGAACATAAAGGAATGTGTCTATGAAGTGGGACTGAATTAGCCCCACTTTGCCACTTTAAAAGCAAAATTGTCACCCTTTATTTTGGGAGAATGATATAAGTGCTTTTTTCAATGAAAAATTTGCCTCCATTTTGGTATTATTCTAGGCTGGCTTTCGTCCTTTGCAAGGTGGCGTAGTACAACAAAAGTTAGAGACTTGGTAAAAGGAAAAAGAATTTGAATTAAATAAATGAATTATTTATTTATGACACAAAAATCATTTTTGGGACCATACTATAACTAGCTTCAATTTTCGGTCTTTTGTTTCTTTTTCTTTTTGATTCTATCAATATCCTAGATTTATTAAGTTACTTGTCTTTTGAGATTGGCCCATTTTCATGACAAGAGACTTGACTTTGACTGTCCATTCACCATTTGGAAGAGTCTCTAATTTATAGACCAATGGTTTTGAGACTTTTAACAATTTATTAAAGGACCCACTTCATTCATAAACTTTAGACTATGAGGGTCACTTTTCAACTCTTTAATTAATTCTAAGTTAATAGAATATTAATTATAACACTAAAAGATTTTACTTGAATTGAAATCTTCATTCAATATCATATGGTATGTGAATGTTTTAATTCTTTAATACATAAAATTACATAAATTAGTAGTAAAAACACATTCAAATTCATAATAAATTTGAAATTCTTATTTTATGTCATATCCATAATATAATCCAAAACAAGCTTTTTCATAAGTACTACGATAATGGACGTGTTCACCAAGTGTGTATGATGATGCTCTTGATTATTTTCATATAAATCATGATTGCACCCATAAATGCAACATTTCTCTTCCTTGAAGAAAAATATATTCTTATTCCATTGCTTGTTGAAACTTAAAAGAATGGTTCAAGTGACACTTGAGGTAAAATCTAACAACCACGCAAACTTGATCATATTATCACTTAATTTGTGACATGAAATAAAATTAACGAAAAAAAGGAGAATTTTTATAATTTAAATATATTATTAGGAGTAACATGTAAAATGGTAGAGAAGACAAAAAAAAAAAAAACAATATTTAGAAACCTCTTGTAATGGGTAAATTAAACATGCAACGTATGGCATGGATCGGCCCAAGGTGAGAAAACTAAAACTCTAGTATTAGGTCCACCAAGAAAATTTTAATTTGCCATAAATAAGATATTGGTTTTAAATTTTTAATTGGTATACTTTTTTTTTGGAAAAATTGGTATACATTGTTAACATAAAAGATTTAATTTTATATCTTCAATCAATCAATTATAATTATTAAATTATTAAAATAATTATTTTAAAAATCATATATTATAAAGCAAAAAGCCGAACATGTGAAAAATATGCCTCAAAATTTTATTTTAAACCACATATGCATAAGTAAATAATTTAATAATTCAATTATATAAGGGCTACATTAAGTTATTGGGTAACATCGATTTTTCTTTTTAAAGGGATATTTTGGTCTTTAAAAAAAATATGTGGGACAATTAATCCCTAAAAAAATTCGACTATTTTGTTGTCTCTGATAAAAATAAATAGGAATAATTTAATTTTTAAATTGTAATTTATCATTGATCTATATGGAGTCAATTGACATATATTAGTCATTAACGATGTTAGTGAACTTTTTTCATAACCTTAACTAAAACATAAAAGATAATTTAGTCTCTCATTTGAAAACTAAATAAAAAAAATAAAATCATAAAAGAAAAAATAACAGAAACATGAAAGTTGAATCACATAAAATCCTTTAAATGAGAAAAACATTGAACAAATCATCCTAATTTTTTTTTCTAAGACCTAAATATCCCATTATTTTTGTTTACAATGTGAGTTATTATATAACATGTTATAACTCAGTCATGCTTCAAAAATGAATTAAAAAGTTGACACTAAAATTTTCTGATTTATTTTGGTCAGAGATTGAAGATGGTTAGTTTTTCAACAAGAAACTAATCTGACTCACATGATTTTTGTGAATGATCAAAATATCTATTTATTTTTATTTTAGTAGTATTCGCTACTATATATATTAAATGATAAAATATTGGTATCAACGACGGTACCCTTGACTTCATACACGTAACTCCTTTAATTTTTTTAGTCAAACCAATAGACTATTTCTTCGAAAATGTAACTTCAATATGATCAATATGATGCTTCTAGATTTATTTATAAGAGGAAAACAAAGCTCATTACTATTAAAAAAATAAAAACTCATGTGTGGTGATTTAAACCAATTCTAAAATACATACAAATGTAAGCTAGTTTCACTTCATGTAAATCTTAAATATTAGAGAATTTTTTAAAAAATTAATAAAAATATTTAACTTTTACATTAACTAACTCTAAAGTAATGTTAATAAATAGTTGAGATGTACATGTTGTTATACATAACAATTAAACTCAAGATTTTATCCTCCAATAATTTTCTATTTCAATAAAACAAATTTCCACAAATAAAATTCTTAATTTAAGGTAAATGTAGATTTAGATATGTTTCCTTATAATGAAAATCAATTGTAAACTCCATGGCAAAGGCAAAGCCTGGCTCAGTTCACTGTTGTGATTTGATTTGCAGGTACACACACGTGTGGTTGGTTACTCTCTCTCTCTCTCTCTAGAGACTTATTAGATCACACACAAAGTAAAGTAATTATAACTTCATTTCTTTTCTACCTCAAACAAACAGTCAAAGTAGTACAAAGGACGAGGCTCAAACTTCAATGACATTTAATAAACCTCAAACAACACTCTTTTTTTCATTAAATAAATATCCCTTTTTATTTGTTTATATAATTTCTAAAACAATGGACAAAGGGAGGAATCATTTTAGCCTTTGTTACCATACCATCTAAAATAATAATAAATATGAATGAAGAGACATATAAGATTCTATTCCATTATTTCCCTTTTTGTTTGACTATTTCCTTTTTTATTTATTTTACTCTATTTATTGTTTTGAATAACAAAAACACCCTATTCTCCCTATTTGTACCTATACCTATTTTTTCTCTGTCTCCTCTTCTTGTATCCTTTTTGAAATCATCAAATGCTTATGTTGCTTGATTTATATATATCTATAACTCCTTTTCATTACACACCACACTGCCAAAGTTTTTCACTTCTAGAACAACGATTTTCAGGTTCCTTTTTCTTTTTCCCCCCTTTTTAAATTTCCATGAAATTATATACTCTTGTTTCATGATTGATGCTGTTATCACATTTACTTGAAAACTTGATTCATGTAATAATCACATTTAGGCTTTGGACATGCTTTTTTATGTTACCAATGATTTCAAAATGACTTGGATTTATGAGAATTAATTGATATTTATTGCATTGTTTTCAACTCAATGAATTCCTTCTTTATAAATTTGGTTCTAACTTCATGTGTTTCAAGTCATTTGAATGTATTCAGGTTCATAAATCTGTCCATGAAGTTCTTCATATGCTTTTTTTGGTTGTTTGTTTGATTGATTACTTAAATAAATAAATAAATGTATTTTTGTGCATTGATTAATTTTGATCTAATATTTTGAATCTACTAATTTTAGATGAATAATGAATTTGAGGATAGACACGGAGTTTCAGATATGATGCCAAACAATCAGCAGAGGAAAAAACAGGTTTTTTCTTTCTCTCTCTCCTGTTTTTTTTTTTCATTTATTTTTTAGTTTTTGATTTAGTTTATGGTTGTGCAAGGTTTATTGCAGAAAATTGAATATAATGCTGATTATTTTGTAATTATGATTTTGAATGTGATTTCAGTCATTTATCTGGAAAGTGTTGACAATGAGAGAGAGAAATGGAAGGACAATGGAAAGAGGTACAATTGATTCACATGGTGAGTTCTAATTAAAACTCATTATAGTTCATCTAAATTAGACAGACAATATATAATATTCTTGCAATGTGTAAAGTTAGAATAATATCTTTTTTCAATGGGTGACAAGTTTTGGTTATTTTTTTGGAGATATCATTCAATATTTCAATTTGGTTTCCTGAAAAGGTGGGATCAGTACTTTTTAAATGAAAAGAATGCTATTTTGAATCACTACTTTTATGTCAAGAGAATATTTTTTACTTCTTTGTGTCCCTTTGTTTGAAAGCATGGAACCTTTTTGTTCTTCTATCTTCTCTGTAAGCATGATAATTTTAAAAAACTAATCCTATCTGTAAAGATGAAGAAATGAATTAGCCTAACAGATAACAGAAAGTTAATATTGGCTAGACGGAACTAGCAAAGATTTTTTATGTTTTTGGTTAAATATGATTTTACTCTCTATGAAATTGTGACTTTTTAAGTTTAGTCCCTACATAAGTTTTAATCAATTTTTATGAAAATAAGGACTAAAATGGAACAATTTTTGTGTAGGGTATATACTTAAAAAAGTAAATTTTATTGAGATTACTTTTTTAATGCAGAAGAATATATTTTTGGTTTGGTTTATGCTAATGTAATTAAATGAAGCAAGAGTGGTGCATAAATTTTCTTTTGTTTATCACCACAACATCTCATTTTCATCTTGGCATACAAAATTCCTTGTCAATTTTAATGAAGAGATAATTAGTTGGGATTTAGAAAAGCATATACCTTTTCTGCCTTCTGACATGTTTTTAATTTGTATTACCAATGGTTGAGATAATTTACCATTCTATTTTTCTGTTTTTAGCAAAAGTTTTCGGAAAATTGGCAAAAGCAGTTGATGTTAGATGATAAAATGCTTTATTTACATGTAATACTATAAGATAAGGTGGAACATTTTGTCATATTATCCAAATCTTAGAATATATTCAAATTTAAACTTTAAGCTAGTGCACAAAAATGAATTAGATGTTTCATTTCTTATCTTTCTTTGTTCTTCTTCATTATCCACACACAATAATATACCCTTTACTTTTACTGTATGAAAATTCTTCTAGGCATGATCACTATGACCAACCATATATTTTATTTGTTTATTATATATAATATTTTATATTGATGATAGCTTGAATTGAATTAACTTACAGAAGCACTTTCTAATTCATCCATCCAAAATCAAGGCTCTGTACCTTCTATGTCTTCTTGTGAAGAAATTCAGAATTTCAGGTAGTTGTCGGATTTGTTTTCTATATAACTTATTATTACAATATTTGTGACTATATTAACAATCATAGTTATTTGCTTGGCTTTTAATTATAGCGTTTTTGCTGCAACATGGAATGTTGGAGGTCAATGCCCAAGTGGGAACCTTGATCTGAGTGATTTTCTTCAGGTTCGAAACGAACCTGATATGTATGTTTTGGGGTATGCTTTCTCTCTTTCACTTTGTGTCATGATTTCTGATTTTAATCCATGAAAAAGTTCCCAATCAAGAATTGTCTCAATAATAATTTCCCTCACCTTTTCAGTGGTGACAAATAGCAGCTATAGCAGCACTACAGCGTAGTGAAATTTGAACATATTGCTATTATTTCATGATACACTATTTTTAATACAAAGTATTGTTAGCACTCTAGTGTAACAAAATTTGAATAAATCGTAATTTTCTATGATCTATGATTGACAACCCTGGAAAAGACTATTAATCATTTGGATATTTAAAGTTGTGACTTTTCTGACTTGTCCATGTTTTGATGTCTTCTTGAAATATAAAATAAATTTGAACACCAAGATATGATTTTTATGCACTAAAACAGTATGGTTGATGAATACTACTTTTATTTATTCTGAAGTATAGTTTGTGTTTCCCAAACTTCTTAGATTTCAAGAGATTGTCCCTTTGAATGCTGGAAATGTCCTTGTACTAGAAGACAATGAACCTGCTGCAAAATGGCTTGCATTAATTAATCAATCACTCAATGGTCCTTTAGATTTCACTTCTAATAAAGGCCTAAAACCTACTGCATCGTTCGGCGGATCATTGTTCTTTCAAAAGCCTTCACTAAAGAAGATTAAGAAAACTTTCAAGAAATTAAATGGAAAGAGGTTAAAAAGTTGTAACTGTGTACTCGAAATGGAAAGGAAGGCTGCTATGGATTTCTGTTTTCGATGCCAAGAATCGAATTTAAGTTTAGATGATTCTTCAACCGAAGAGGAGGACGACAACTTTCCAATATCTGTTGCTTTGGCTACTAATCAAATGAAATATAGTCTTGTCACTTGTAAACAAATGGTTGGAATTTTTGTTAGCGTATGGATGAAGAAAGAGCTTGTTCAATATGTAGGCCATTTAAGAATATCCTGCACGAGTCGCGGTATCATGGGATGTCTCGGAAACAAGGTAGATTAAATAAGCCTCTTTCTTTTTCTGTTTTTTCTTTCTATGCTAGTTCGTTTAATGAAAAAATTCTTCAATATATAAGTGTTACTAATTTTTTGATTTGGCTGCAGGGGTGTATATCAGTGAGCATGTCATTTTATCAGACGAGTTTTTGCTTTATCTGTAGTCATTTGGCTTCGGGAGAGAAAGAGGGCGACGAGCTACGCCGGAATCTTGATGTCATTGAGATACTAAAGAACACTCAGTTTCCAAAGATTTGCAAGACACAATACAGTAGGATGCCGGACAAAATTTTAGACCACGAGTAAGCATTGTCGTTTAAAACTATTTTCGAGGAGTTATAATGTAGAGATTTCTCAAATTTGCTTATAACCTTGTTAGTTATTTTTCATGTCTATGATTTCAAAATTTCTGATCATATGAAAATTTCTTCTCCAGCCGAATCATATGGTTTGGAGACTTGAATTACAGAATTTCTTTAAGCCGCGATGATGCGAAAAGGCTTGTGGAAATGAAGGATTGGCCTGCATTATTTAACAAGGATCAGGTAGTTTCCCTATTGCCAAAGAATGTTGGTATGCTGATTTGAATATGATACATGTTTCCATTTTGCGATTTTGAGAATCTTTCCATGCCACCAAGTGTATCTTAGACTCATAGTTTTAAATTGCAGTCTACAAGTATATTGTGCCCGCAATTGTTGTTGCATTAGCAACATTTGTCCATAAGCTTTTGTAATGTCAAGGATTGTGTTATAACTGCAACTACGACCGCAATTTTAAACTATGATCTTAGTCCCCTTAATGGTTTCCATAGGATTATGAATCTTTTTGTTACTCTTTTGATTGTATATTTACTTATTTTTGACAGCTTAAAATGGAAAGGGAAGCTGGTCGTGTATTTAAGGGGTGGAAAGAGGGAAAAATATACTTTGCACCTACTTATAAATATGCTTTCAACTCAGATACTTATTATGCTGAAGGTGTAAAGGTTTCAAAGAACAAAAGGAGAACTCCAGCTTGGTATGTGTCACGTTTATCTAGTAAATTATTCTAAAAAATTTAGTTAAGGGTCTGTTTGTTACCACTTATTTATAAAAAGATAATCACTTTTAAAAGCTTTAATTTGTTTGTTACAGTTTTTGAAAAAAAAATTGAAAAAAAAACTAAAATCTACTTCAAATAAAAAGCTGGTTTGGAGCAACTTTTCATAATTTCTTTTATAGATGACTAATTTAAACAAAAAAGGTGATCTTCATTACTTTAAGAAACACAACATAGCTTTTGGTTTTTTTAAATCTCTAAACTATTAAATACAATTTATACGGGTCCTAATTGGTTACTCACACACTCTGTTTCAAGAATCCTTAAAACAGCATATGATAATTTTTTTAATAAAGTATTCAAGAAACTAAGATAATTAATTACTTATGTCATGAAATAAATTCTTTGAATGACACCTTCTTTATTCAGTTTTTCAAAATAAATCTGAATGATTAAGAATTGCAGGTGTGACAGAATCTTGTGGCATGGAAGGGGAATACAACAACTTTCATACGTGCGTAAAGAATTCAAGTTTTCTGACCATAGACCTGTTTGTGCAACTTTTTTGGTAGAAGTGGAAGTCATGTTTAGGGGACAAAAGAAGAAGGTTGCCACTTTCAACTTTCAAATTCATGATATTGTACCCTCAAGAACTTCATATTATTTATGAAGCACCAATTCTAACAATATTTTAAGGTATTGCATAACTAAATCTTTGGCCAATCGAAGATATATCTTAATTTGTATTTTGACTATAAGATTGGCATAATTGAATCACCTCGATTTTAAAAAAATTACACTTTAGAATGAAAAAATCACATCCACTATAAATTCAAATATATACTAAAGTTGTTAGGGAATTGAATTTCTGATTTTTTTTATAAAATATAAGACATTGGACGGTGATCCATAGAGTAGGACAAATTCACATTTGGATAAATTTAGGTTCGTTTTCTAGGGTTTCTAGTTTTTCCTTTGCGGCTTAGGCCCCTTCTAAAAAAATAAAATAATACTTCACCTATTTTTAGTAGATCTATCTTTCTAACAATATTATAAATTTTTATATTATTTAGTGAGAACTATACAAAATTGACTTAAGCAATTGGACATAAATTTTGTAAAAAAACAATTGGACATAAATTTTGTAAAAAAACAATTTGACATAAATGTTATCCTATATATTTTGATGGAGTTTATTAATCTATATACTTTTCTCTTAACATATTTTGTGGGTTTTTTGTAATTCAAATTTATATTTTTGACGAATACTTTATTGGTCTTTTAATGTGTAAACAGGTACTGATGAACTAACCACAACAGTGAATAGATATTGCAACTTTTCCGTTCGCTTTGAGGAAGAGTTAGAAGATTTTGGTAACTACCAAGGAACAAATTATAGCATTCAGAATTGATGAAGCGATAAAAAATGTAATAGAAAAAAAATGTGATTACGACCGGAATTAACCATAAAAATAAATTAAAAATAATTAGAGTCAACTATAAACGTGCACCAAGAAACAAAATTGTCGGTGATTTATTTTTTTGGCATATATAGAATTAAGTTAATTACAAATTGCTAGCTTGATGGAGGAGAAAAAAATATATATACCAGCTTCTCATGTAAGTGAAGAGTTGTGTTGGTGTTATATGATATGAAATGTGATTATTCTTTTTTCTTTTCTCTTGTTTCTTACCATGTAGTTAACCAAGATGTATTGTGGGTTTTTCTCTTTGAGTAATTATAATTAAAATTATTATACTGATAGTGTAATAAATTTTTTTTGGTGATAAGTTTTTTTGTTGATAAAATATTACTCATTTGTTAATTTTACTGTACTGGACCAGCCCAACATTCTTAGAGGCGTGAAGCAAATTTTAATTTGAGTTCTTTTATGAGCAGTGCTGTATTAGCTAGCCATGCCAATTTGCGTCACTTGCAAGCTATCTTAATCTTTTGGATTTTCTTAATTAAACTATAAAGTAAACCAAATAAAAACTAAACTTGAAAATAAAAGTATAGATTAATTTTAAGAACATGAAATAAGTATGTAGTAAAAATTTAAAAAGTTAAAATAATATAATTTTATATTGCTATATATGGCTAGAAATGAAATTAAAAAGCAAGAAAACAACCATTAAACAAGTTGGTAACTCATTCGTGCCATTCAAACGAAAAACTGATTTGTACACACAAGCATTTCCCTTTTATAAGATAGATTAACATAAAAATTACATATCTTATACAATTAAACTATCATATCTAAAAATATATCTTTCATGTAGAATAAAACTTTGGAGACGGACAATAATGATTAACATTGGAGGAGACCAACATAATACGGCATAATCGTTCTCGGTGGGTGAAATCACTTCGACGCCAAAATTAGTAAGAGTTGGAAGAAATGAGAGGTAGTTTTAGATTACAATAATTTGTACATCTTGTATTTGAAGTGTGTGACCTTTTATATAGACAACCCTTTGATCCGGTATCTTAAGATGCAGTTAGACGGTTGCGAGATCCACAATGGGATTTTCGGATGATCATGCGATGTTATGCTGATCAAATAGCGATGATTTGATCATAGAGGGGTATTTAGTTGCGATGCGGGTTCATAAAGTTGTTTTGCGCTAACATCTATGCATCTACAAGCCCGTGGATTATGGTCCATTAACACTCGAGTTGAATCGATTTTGAGCGGAGTCCAATCCATAACAATTTTTAAAGGCTAAATTATTCTTTTAGCCCCTATACTTATTTTTTTTATTTCACTTTAGTCCTACTTTTCGTTCCGTTTTGATCCTTTAACTATACTTTTGTTAGTCAAATTGGTCATTTCCATTTAATTTATGCCAAAAACCTTAACTTTTGTCATTTTCTTTGTCCCACCTATCTTCAAACTCATAAACCGTGAAATTGATGATCTCATTAATTCTAAAAATTCAAAAATTTCATCGAACTTATGATCTTTAAACCCATAAACTATGAAATCCATAACATTTCAAATTTAAAAAAATGAAAAATCCCTAAATTCATTCTTCTTCTTTAGATTTTTCGGCCAAACACACACACACACATAAAAATAGATCTAAAACACGACATTATTGGATAATTGCAACACACATATAAAAATACAAATCTACCTAAAGCCAAACACCAATAAAAAAAAATCAAAAAACTCAAATTCAAACACTTGAATTCGTAAAATTGAAAGAAAATTATAATACAACCTTAAAACAATATGAATCGAGTAATTAAGAAACATATTTGAGGTTGGTGAAGAGTAGCGAATCTTCTGGTGTAGAATCCCTTATGAACTACCAAAAATGAATTTTCATTTTTAAGAATTTGAAATGTTATGAATTTAAAAAGATATGTCAAAAGATCATATGTGTCTTTGAAATAAAAATCAGGAAATCATCGTGAAATAAATTAAAATTCAACTAGCATTAGGATGGAACACATAATGGAACACAAGTGAGGAAAAAATATTGGGCGCGTGCAAAATGACCAATTGGTATTTTTTTACATAATGTAATGTACTCATTTAGTTTTAAAAAAAATATTATTCATCGTTAATGTAATATTTAAAATTTAAAAGAATATAATCATTTAGTTTTATACAAATACGATAGAAAATTTTAAATACTATTTACCTTGTGATTTTTATAAGTATTAGTAGAAAATAATTGTGACGTGCTTTTTTAATAGTTATTAATGACAAATATTTCTCTCGTATTTTTTTAATATTTATAAACGACAAATATTTGTACTGTATTTTTTTATATATCGGTGAAAATATTTTTTCAGTAATTTTTATATTTATCACTATTGAACACTTGTCATGTGTATTTTTTTTTATCTATCAATTATAGATATTTATTCATCACTTTTCTTTTAATATTTATTTCATACTTTTTATGTGTGAATGTCAAATATTTGTCTAGTATTTTTTTTTATTAGTTAAAAATATTTCTCCTGTGTTTTTTATGTGTCAACAAATATTTATCTCATGGTTTTATGTCTCAGTGTCAAATATTTGTCTCATGTTTTTATATATTGATAACAAAATATATATCATATTTCTTATAAACAATTTTTTTATTCTTTATTATTTTTTTTTATATTTCTATTAAATAAAATTGTCATTCATTTTAAAATAAGTTTTTAACAAATTAATATTTTACTCATTATGAGAAAGAGGAAATCATTTAATAAAGTTAGAGTTTTATTATTTTAATTATGATCTCCTAATTTAGAATTTTATTATTTTGATTATGGCCTCTATCCTCATTTTCCTTCAAGAATTAAAATTTGCCCCTAATTTTTTATAGTCCAACAAAATTTCATATATATTTTAAAAATTTCAATTTCAATTTGTCAAAACATATTAAAGAAAAATGTAGAATAGGGGTATAATTATTGGATTATGACCGTATGGGTAAAATTTTCCAATCACAAATATATATACCATACATTATAACTGAATCATCATATATAATTTTTTTTTTATTGTTTGTGCATTATTATTAAATATTTTTAATAAAAAACTAAACTTGTAATTTTGTTAGATATAGTAAATATTTTTTTTGGTAAATTTTAATATAATATGTTAACATTTTATTTATTTATACCTTTCATCCACAATTCTTTCAATACTTAGTTCATAAGTTGAATTTACTCGACCCTTTTAAAAAGTAAGTATTAATAGTATAATAGTGTAAAGTGAGAGAGAAAAAAAAGTATTCTTTCAGTTATAATAATAATATATGATATAAAGAGAATAAATAGATAAAATAATATATATGAAAGAGATTACTATTTTATCTATAAAGGTTTAAATGTAAAAGAATTTTTAAAATAGGGTAATTTAGTATTTTGCACATCGATCTTTTTCTCTTTCGTTTATGTGATCGAGTTCCATGCAATATAGTATTTACTACCAATGAGTCAACTTTGCAGGCGAAGTTAATTTTCTAGTAGATTGATATATTGTAAACTGGTTACGGAGATTGGCATTCATGCAATTTTCTTGGGATATAATTCCCCACAATTTTTGACACAACATTAAAATCTTATGTGTTGAGAAAAAAATATTTTTGATGTATGTTTTAATGACAACAACCTTATGAAATAAATGATTAAGTTTTATAATTACACTTGAGTTTTATTTAAGGAATATAAATTGTATTAGTGAACAAGCAAGAAACCATTTACATCATCAAATTGCATAAGTGATGTGGGCCAACCCTACATGAAGGCTAATGAGCGTCAAGAACTAGGAGCGGAAGGACCATTGACTAGAAGGAAGGCTAGGAAGCTAAAAGAACAATTAGAGAAACAAGTTGTTAATTTCTTTAGTCTCAAGATCTATGAAAAAATTGATCCATATTATATTAATATTTTGGTCATAGAAATATCTTAAGACTTAATTTTAATTTTGGGATGTAATAATCATACCTTGTAATTAGGAGTTATGTTGACTTGTGTGTGTGCCTAAATGTTTGGTAGCTTAGGCACAATGTCATTAGTTGTGTGTAGTCTAGGTACCATGTTATTTTGTGTTAGGCTATATATGCCTTTTTATTGTAACACATAAGGACCTTTTTTTTAAAAGAAAGAAACACTTAGAGTGAGATTAGAGAAATGCTCTCTAGGGTTCTCCTTTGAACCAAATTTGGATCTTATCAAGAGCCTCATACTCTTGTGGTGATTCTACCTTGATCTTATCATTCCTTGTTGTGGAGTGTGGCGATTTCTACCATTTCATTCCTTCTCCATATTTTATTCTTTGTGTTCTCCATTTTATTTGGTACTTTGTTTGAAAATATCACTTGGTTAGATCCTTCAAATCATATGGAAACTCTCAAATCCATATCATGTGGTATTCAGAGCCTCCCATTAAGTGGTAATTTTTGCTTTTAATTTCTATTTTAGTGTTTTGTGTTCTTTAGATATTTGAAATCTTAGTTTCATAGTTGTTTCAAATCCTGTTCAATCTTGAGTTGTTGGTTGTTTATAAGTGTTATAATATGTGTGGGAAAGTTTAGTTTTGTGATTATTTATTTCATTTATGGTGAAATTTGAAAACTGAGCTGAAATAAAAAAAAAACAGAAAAAAAAATATGGATTTCAGCTGCATCATCTTCTTCACTTGCAATTGTTTGATCCCAAATTTCACTTACAAATTTGTTTTTGATGTTATTTCTTCCATACAAGTCCGATTCTGGAAATTCAAAAGCCTAAGTTGATTAGAAAAATGATAGGAATTCACATATGCAGAGAAAAATCTGGAAATATAAGTTCTGCGAAAAAGTGATTCTGCACAAAAGCACTTTAAAAAAAAAAGGCATTTTGAAAGAAAAAAAAATTCCAGAATTGTTCTTAATGAAATACCAAACATCTTTTGCATTCTTCTTACCTCCTTTAGACATTGCAAGCTTAATTTTAGTTCTCCCACATATTTTGATCACTTAGTCATTTAATTCTAGTTTTTCTTATTTCTTTGATAATCTACTTGAGTGTGTCTTCCTTTGCTTATATTTTTTTTGTTTGTCTTTTCAATTCTTTGGTTTTGTATTTCTCTTGTCATTTTTTTTTTCTTAGCCTCTTGAATGATAACTTCCATGTGTGATTTGTCACATTTGTTTAGAGGTTTACCACAAACTTGATTAAGATTTGTTTTGTTGCTTGAAGAACTTAAAGAGTTGCATTAGGGAGTGGAAAAAGGCAAGAGTGAAAATTATAAAAAAATCCATTATTGAGTGATATACACGAGTGATACATTTCTTGAGTGTAAACACTTAGTGAGTGGTGAGGGCCTTATTTTTTTTGTTCACTTGTCTTGGGTCATTTGTTGATTATATTGGTATTTGTTGTTTGTTGTTGTTGAAATCATGAGTGGAAGTGAACCAAACCCCTTTTCTCCTAGAACCGTTTTTCTTATGGATCACTTTACAAAAATGTTGAATACTCAAATGAATGCTTTGAGAGAAGAGTTTGGGAATCAAAGAGATAGGAGATCTCCTCATGGAAGATCTTCTCAAAATGAAGATGGGTTTGAAATCGAGGGAAGTAGAAGACAAAGAGAACATGTGAGGAACCATAAAGACTATTATGAGAGAGGGAATCATGAGAGAAACCATAGAGATTGTCATGAAAATGAGAGGAGGAACCAAAGACATGATGATACATATGTTGGTGGTAAAATTAAGTTCCCTTCATTTCATAGAAAAAGTGATCCGGAAGCATATCTTGATTGAGAGCTTAAGATAGATCAATTGTTTGAAGCTCACGATATTAGAGAAGATATGAGAGTTAAGTTGGCTACATTAGAGTTTAAGAATCATGCTTTACTTTGGTGGGACCAAAATGTCAAGGAAAGGAGGAGATGTGGTGCTAGGCAACTAGATGAATTAAAAGCACTTATGAGGAAGAGGTATGTACCATAGCATTATCAAAGGGAGCTACATCAAAAACTACAAAGGTTGAAGCAAGGCTCCAAGAGCGTGGAGGATTATTATAAGGATTTTGAGACTTTGATAATTCGCTCCAACATTAGAGAGGATGACGATGCCATAATAGCTAGGTTCTTGGATGGCCTAAGCTATGAGATTAGAGATGTGGTTGAGTTGCAACACTTTATGGATATTGAGGAGCTTGTTCATAAGTCATCTACCATTGAACAACAATTGAAGAGAAAAAGTACTTATAAAAAGTATTCATCAAACAAAGACTCCTCACATTGGAACAAACATAAAAGAGATGGTTATTCTCCCTTGGCTTCAGCCAAAGAAGGTAAGTCTTCTAAACCTAAAGCTCAAATTCCTAGTTCTTCTTCTCATTCTTCAATTAAATGTTTTAAATGCTTAGGAAGAGGTCACATATCATCTAATTATCCAAATAAAAAGTCTATGATTGCAAAGGCCAAAGAGGTATATGAAAGTGATTCTTCCTTTTATTCTTACTCTTCACAATCATCCTCAAGTGAACTAGGGAGTGACTATGAATTGGCTCCCGTTGAAGGAGATCTTCTCATGGTTAGAAGACTCTTAGGAGTCCAAGTTAAGGATGATGATTCTCAAAAAGAAAATATTTTTCATACTAGATGTCTTGTTGATGGAAAAGTTTGCTCTTTGATAGTTGATAGTGGTAGTTGTACCAATGTGGCTAGCACTAGATTAGTCACAAAACTTGGCTTAAAAACCATTAAACATCCGAGGCCATATAAGCTTCAATGGCTAAAGGACGATGTTGATATTTTGGTGGATAAACAAGTTTCGGTAAATTTTAGCATTGGCAAATATCATGATGAAATTTTGTGTGATGTTGCGCCTATGGAGGTTGGCCATATTTTGTTAGGGCGATCATGAGAATTTGATAGAAAAGTTCATCATGATGGTCACACTAACATTTACTCTTTTGTGCATAAAAGGCATAAAGTGTCTCTTTTACCTCTTAGTCCCAAGGAAGTTTATCTTGATCAAACTCAATGGAATCTAAAGAGGGATAAAGAGATCAAATAACAAAAAGGAAAATATATTATGAATGCTCATGACTCAAGTAACCAAAATTCTTTACTTAGGGTCGAAAACTTATTTGCTAGAGAGCATGTGGTTAGGAAAACTTTGTTGACTAGACAATCGGTATATTTTCTATATTGCAATGATTTATGTTTGTCTACATCACATGATGATATTCCTCATTCATTGAATTGTCTTTTAAAAGAGTTTGATGATGTGTTCCCTAAAGAACTTCCTCATGGCCTACCTCCTCTTAGAGGCATAGAGCACCACGTTGACTTGATTCCTAGTGCTTCTTTTCCTAATAGGCCTCCTTATAGAAGTAATCCGGAACAAACTAAAGAAATTGAAAGACAAGTCCACAAACTTTTGGAAAATGGTTGGGTTCAAGAGAGCCTTAGTGCTTGTGCCATGCCGGTAATCTTAGTACCAAATAAAGATGGCACATGGCGCATGTGCACCGATTGTCGTGCTATTAATAACATTACCATCAAATATAGACATCTTATATCTAGGCTTAATGATATGTTAGATGAATTGCATGGTACATGTGTATTTTCCAAAATTGACTTAAAAAGTGGTTATCATCAAATTCGGATTAGAGAGGGCGATGAATGGAAAACGGCTTTTAAAACCAAGTTTGGTCTTTATGAATGGTTAGTTATGCCATTTGGCCTAACTAATGCCCCTAGTACTTTCATGAGATTGATGAACCATGTTTTAAGACACTTCATTGGAAAATATGTGGTTGTTTACTTTGATGATATTCTTGTGTATAGCTTGAACATGCATGATCATATTGAGCATCTCAAGAGTGTTTTACAAGTCCTAAGAGAAAAGAAGTTGTTTGCTAACCTAGAAAAGTGCACTTTTTGCCAAAGTGAGGTTACTTTCTTAGGATTTGTAGTAAGTGCACAAGGTGTTAAAGTAGATGAAGAAAATATTAAGGCTATAAGGGATTGGCCAACACCTAAATGCATGAGTGAGGTTAGGAGTTTTCATGGTCTTGCTAGCTTCTATAGGCGTTTTGTGCCTAATTTTAATACTTTGGCCACTCCTTTGAATGAGATTGTTAAGAAAAATGTTGCATTTAAGTGAGGACAAGATCAAGAAGATGCATTTAAGTGAGGACAAGATCAAGAAGATGCATTTACTACTTTAAAGGAAAAATTGATGCATGCACCTATCTTGGCCTTGCCTAACTTTGCAAAAACTTTTGAAGTTGAATGTGATGCATCTAATATTGGAATATGGGCTGTTTTGCTACAAGAAGGTCATCCAATTGCATATTTTAGTGAGAAATTGAGTGGAGCACACTTGAACTATTCCACTTATGATAAGGAACTCTACGCTTTAGTTAGAGCATTGCATACTTGGCAACATTATTTGTTTCCTAAAGAATTTGTGATACATAGTGATCATGAATCCTTAAAGTATCTAAAAGGGCAAGGTAAGCTAAATAAAAGACACGCAAAGTGGGTTGAATTCTTAGAACAATTTACATATGTCATCAAACACAAGAAAAGGAAAGCTAATGTGGTAGCCGATGCACTTTCAAGACGGGATGCCGAAGAAAGAGTCAAATATGTCAAGGACCTACATGCTAAAGTAAAGACCAATATTGAGACAAAAATGGAACACTATGCACAGAATGCCAACAAGACTCGAAAGAGAATGATCTTTGAACCCGGTGGTTGGGTTTGGGTTCATTTAAGGAAGGAAATATTTCCGTCCTTAAGGAAATCCAAGCTTCAACCAAGGGGTGATGGCCCATTCAAGGTGTTGGAGCAGATACATGATAATGCATACAAGATAGACCTTCCCAGTGAGTATCAAGTTAGTGCTACATTTAATGTTAATGACTTGTCTCCTTGTGATGTAGGTGAAACAACTGATGAAGAGCTAAATATTTGAGGACAAATTCTCTTCAAGAGGGAGGGAATGATGTGGACCAACCGTACATGAAGGCTAATGAGCTTCAAGAACTAGGAGCGGAAGGACCATTGACTAGAGGGAAGGCTAGGAAGCTAAAAGAAAAATTAGAGAAATAAGTTGTTAATTTCCTTAGTCTCAAGACCTATGAAAAGATTGATCCATATTATATTAATCTTTTGGTCATAGAAATATCTTAAGACTTAACTTTAATTTTGGAATGTAATAATCATACCTTATAATTAGGAGTTATGTTGACTTGTGTGTGTGCCTAAATGTTTGGTAGCTTAGGCACAATGTCATTGGTTGTGTGTAGTCTAGGTACCATGTTATTTTGTGTTAGGCTATATATGCCTTTTTATTGTAACACATAAGGACCTTGTTTTTTAAAAGAAAGAAACACTTAGAGTGAGATTAGAGAAATGCTCTATAGGGTTCTCCTTTGAACCAAATTTGGATCTTATCAAGAGCCTCATACTCTTCTGGTGATTCTACCTTGATCTTATCATTCCTTGTTGTGGAGTGTGGCGATTTCTACCATTTCATTCCTTCTCCATATTTTCTTCTTTGTGTTCTCCATTTTATTTGGTACTTTGTTTGAAAATATCACTTGTACATATTCGATCAACAAAAAGCAAACAAAGTATCAAGAACAAATAACAAGATCAATCTCCAGATTGATGCTAAGATAAGCAAGTACAACCTGAATAGACATGATAAAGTCACTGTATCGCTGACAGACGTACAAAACAGAAAAGTTTGGCTTGCAACAACTGTCAGAAGTTCAAAATCCAGCAAATCACTCAAAACAGAAACGAAGATTGTTTTGGTTTTCACAACTTTAATCCAAGAACGTTCTGATTTACAAGAACAAAATCTGCTGCAATTTAAGATCGATCTGGACTATGAAAGTACATCTATCTACTGGTGATTCTACCTTGATCTTATCATTCCTTGTTGTGGAGTGTGGCGATTTCTACCATTTCATTCCTTCTCCATATTTTCTTCTTTGTGTTCTCCATTTTATTTGGTACTTTGTTTGAAAATATCACTTGTACATATTCGATCAACAAAAAGCAAACAAAGTATCAAGAACAAATAACAAGATCAATCTCCAGATTGATGCTAAGATAAGCAAGTACAGCCTGAATAGACATGATAAAGTCATTGTATCGCTGAGAGACGTACAAAACAGAAAAGTTTGGCTTGCAACAACTGTCAGAAGTTCAAAATCCAGCAAATCACTCAAAACAGAAATGAAGATTGTTCTGGTTTTCACAACTTTAATCCAAGAACGTTCTGATTTACAAGAACAAAATCTGCTGCAATTTAAGATCGATCTGGACTATGAAAGTACATCTATCTACACTATCATCAGTATTCATTATAGAGAAATTTAATAATCTACTCATGATCATTTTTGACAGATTCTTCAAAAAAAAATCAACAAAGTCAAAGCAATACACACAAAGTAAATTGCAAGATTAATCTTCAAAATTTATGGCTCAGATAAGTAAGTTCAACTTTGAAAAATGAGGCTCTGCATCACTGACACAAGTACATAATAACATGATTTACAAACAACAGTCAAAAGTGACAAATACAAACAGTTGCCCAAAATATAAATGAAGGACGTTCTGATGATCAAGCAGGAACATTCTTCGTTTATTTATAACACATGCCTATTAATTTATGGACCTAACAACCTGTCGTCCAACTACTATATGAGCTGACACATATCTTCAAGAAGCCTATAAAAGAAACTCAAGGCAGAGAAAACATCAAAAGTTCAATTTACAAATCTACCAACACTTGTTCAAGTAATAACAAGTCAAAAACTCTTCAAGCAAACTCCAACTCTCTTCATTATATCTTTGAATCATCATTTACTGAGTTTGTCCTTATTTATCTCAAACAAGTGTTGAGAAGTTTCAAGATCTCAAACACTTTTATTATACACATCATTTGTAACTCAAGTCATTCTTTTATGTTTGATTGATTGTGTTTGTAAAAATCATTTCAAGGCTGAAAGGTGATTGTAAAAATCGTTTCTAAGTTGAAAGGTGAATATTGTAAATGATCAATGTGTGATCAAGAGAAAATGTGTGAAGGAGAATATTCTGATTCTGAAGCACATATGAAAATCTCACAGTTGTAAGGATTGAACTAACACAAGTTTGGCGAACCAATATACTTTTTGTGTGTGATCTTTCTATGTCTTATCTTTAATTATTTGCACACATAAACCATACATCATTATAAACTAATTTGTTTTATTTACTTCTGTTGAACCAATATACTTTTTGACTTTTTATGAAAAATAATAAATATATAAAAAATGAAATAAAAAATATAATGTAAAGCTTTGTTGTATTTTTTTTTTTTTGGATTTCTACCACAATAATAAAGTAAAGTAGGAAAATTGATCAAAAATAGGAAAATGGATTAAAGAAAAGAAAATGGAGTAAAATAATACTATTGACACCTAATTTTATCCACTATTTTTTGACTTTTTATGAAAAATAATAAATATATAAAAAATGAAATAAAAATATAATAATGAAAATAATAATATAAATAAATAATTAGGCCTTTAAACTTCATAAAATCATAGGTGTTTTTGGTTCCTATTTGCCTCTTATTCATTTTCTGAAGTTTCAATCTTTTTTTTTATAAAAAAAAAAATGTATATAATTGAATGAAAAGAAACCGAAAAGAAATGAATCAATGATAATAAAAATCAGTATAATGATGCTCAATTGAATGAAAAGAAACCGAATAGAAATAGATTAATAGTAATAAAACTGGTGATCAATTGACAATTATTTTCTTGTCTTTTGTAACCTATACCCAAAAAACTCTAAATAATTCACACCAAGCCAAGAAAAAAGAAAAGGAAGAGAGCACTATTGAGTAAAAAAAAGAAAGAGAGAATAATAGGCAAAAGAGAAGCATAGAATCTGAACTTGATAAAACCAGCAAAACCAATTTAGCAATAAGGTATCGTTTTCTCATTTTCCTCTAATTTTCTTTCTTTGTATTGCATCCTTTAAAAGAAAATATAGTTTAATTTATTTTTCTGTTTATGCTAAAATAAACTCATATGTTAAGCTTTCATTTTTATTAAGTTGTATGTTCTTAAAATTGTTTTGCAACACAAATACTAAAAAAAATAACATAAATAATTGATGTTTATAAACCAATCCCTGAGGAAAACAAACTTCAATATAAAAGAAAACTCATATCATGACTTTATCAAATAACTCAAAAATAACATTACAACGAATAAATAGTTTTTTTTTTCTTCTTAGGATTAGAATTAATAATCGTCGCCACCGGATAAAATTCATTCTCGCTCGCCACGCCGCATCACTCACCCCTAACCGTGACCTTTGTGCCGCACCAAACCCAACATGCACGAGCAAATCCTTTAATAGGTTGCTTTATTGTCGGGTTCATCTGTTTCAATCACGTACCGCCGTGTTACCGTTGTTTTCTAACAAAAAAATCAACTTTTCTTTTCTTCAAAACCTAATAGAAAAATAAAAAGATACAATTCGTAGAGATATGTATCAATTTTTACATTTTTATCATTATTATTATTACATTTTTATTTTTGGATACGTATCTAATAATAATTATAATAAAAAATAATTAAAATATAGTAATAATAATAATCAGACAACACATAAATATTTGTTACCTAAGAACTACGTGTGTTATTAATTGCCCATTGCACGTGAAGAGGAGCAATGTCTTACTCTTGTCAAACTAAATTAATAAAAACATATTTTTCATTTTTTATTAATGTAAATAATTTATTTTCCTTTTTTTAAATCTTTTAGAGGATAAAATAAATAATTAAATAAATAAATAATTTGTATACAACTAATCATAGGGTAACTATTTTAACGGACGATGTAGAGTAATATTATTTTCTCTATCGTAATAATCGATTCTAGAAACCGTTTTTTTGGTTCAAAAAATTTATTTTAGGTTTTATCTAATTTTCCCTTTAAAAAAATATAAAATTGGTGGCGATTTTTTCGCGGACAAACCGGATACGACAAGTTCTAACATATCCAGAACATCCTGGACATTTTGTTTTAACTAAGATTGATTTTGAGTTAATTTAAATTAAGCATAAGAATCAAATTTTTAAAAGAGTTACATTCAAACCCCTCTTTTTGGTGATTGACATTGCTTCTTCGTTATGGGCTTTGTAAAAGAACATTGCATGGGCTTTCTGTTGTTGAGTTTTTATGTGTTAGTTGAGCCTTTTTTAAAATTAATTTTAGAAAATTAAATTTTGTACCATTGATTTATAATTTTTGTTTCTTAACTTACTAAAATACCTCTAAAGTGATTAGTGGAAATTAAAATAAATTTGGATAATTGAGCATACATCACATTCCAAAATTTTCAAAAAAGTAATTTTTTTGTTAAAATTCTCGAATAAAAAATTCAATTTTTCTGAAATTGGTAGTTATTTTCAACTAGAAATTTCAGTTTTCCAAATTTTTAATAGTTATAATGTGTACTAAACCTTAAACTCTAAAAATTTTATGGTAAAATTAAATTAACTATCTAAAATTTCAAATATATATATATATATATATATATATATATATATATATATATATATATATATATATATATATATATATATATATATATTTTATGTTACAGA
>NC_021166.2:44969728-45054069 GCF_000331145.2 Cicer arietinum
ATATTTTTGATGTGCTACAAGAGATAGTTGATTCTACATTGATGCTTCTTCAGCCCAGCATCTGAGTTATATAAAAAACTTAGGTAATTTTTATGCATTTCAATGTTTAGGGATATAAATATCAATATAAAATAAATATAAAAATGGTTTAAAACGAAGTTTTTTAAAAATATATCAAATCTGAAATTTTAGAAAAGTTCATAGATCAATATGTAAATTTTTTAGCGTTTTACTAATAAGAGTTGAATATAATATAAATAGATAAACTCCCATATAAAGAGCGTGATAGAACTTAACAAAAAGATAAATAATTGAAATAAATTTTAAATTATCTTAACAGATTAATTTGTGGGCAGGTCTAATGTTTGTTTCCTAGTTCCTTGGTCCTTAGTTATTATCTATTTTTCCATTTTTGCACGATCATATAAACGCCGAGCCATATCAACATGATTAGTACGCGCAAAAGCACCACCATAGCCGATCAAGTGATAGCATCGGGTTCACACCCAAAACCCGACATTTTCTCAAACCGCTCAATAGTCTCATCAGGTAAAACAATCATTCTAACACAGTTAATCATATAGTAATTAATATAATGTTATTTGGTTTTACCCCTCTTTGAAGCATTTCATCAAACACCTTATGTGCTCCTTCAAAATCCTTACATTTTCTTAACACTTGAGTGTCACATTGTAAAGAACCACCCCATTGTCTCTAGCATGTTGAACTTTATCCCTAAGGTAATTAAGAACAATGAGTGCAGTTTTGGGATTTGTTATCTTATCAATAATGAAAACAACATCATATAAACGCCGAACCATTTCTCCATATTGGCTTCCTAGATACTATTATATCAAAATCAACACAATCATAAGCTTAGTGAAAGAAAAAACAAGTCATTACATCACATAAGCAATCACATAAAATTCTAAGCCTAAAATGGTTATTATCAACTCTACATCTACTAATCACTATCAAAATGGTTATTATCAAACTAAACTATCAAAATGGTTGTTATCAAACTAAACTTGTTATAAAAAATGTATTACATCACAAAAACAATCTAAAAAAGTTATTACATCATTCTATTGATTTGTTTTTGTCAAATATAATCATATCACATAAAACAACTAAACCTAAAAAATTAAAATCAAAAGAGATATAGAGTTTTTACCAGAGAGAACGAAAGAGAGGAGCTCGTGAGTTCTTGACGATGGCTGGGTCGCGTGGCGTTATTGCCGGTGACTTAGTCGTGAGTGCTTGTGGCTGGGTCGTGAGATGTCTGGTGTTGGTGACTGGGTTGCGTGATACTTTACTGGTCCAGTGTCCGGTGACATTCTTTCTGGTGGCAATTTCACATATTTGTGTATCGTGGAAAAAGGAATTGACGGTGAGCAAAGAAGAACATATAAGAGAAAGGGAATTGAAGGTGAGCAGAGAAGATAAGAGAAGATAAATGAAACGTGAAATAAAAAAAGGATTGGAAAAAGGTGAAAGGGAATGGAAAACATAAACAAAAGGGAATAAAAAAATAGAGGGAATGGGAAAAAAAATAGGTGGCTCACTGAAAGTGTGAAGAGGGAAAGTAAATTGTTAGCCACGATCTAACTGTGCCAAAATTTGATTTTTAACAACTATTAATGTGAATGTGGTTATTTAATCATTGTTAACTGCTATTTTTTTTTAGTGATAAGATATAGTTATAACAATATATAAAAAGATAATGGCACTACAAGTGTAGACACAAGATGTAGCAATAACCAATAAATCAAAATGTCACTGTAAATGAATTATCCTCATTCTAGTCATAACCAATATCTTTGACCCATGAGGAGTAGTTCTTGTGTTAGGGAACCTCATGTTGGGTTTGCTACCTCAACTCTTCAGCCTTATATAAACATAAAAAACAAATGTGGAACATTATGAACATATAACATTGAATTTATGATTGAAGTTTAAGGATTCAAGTGTTTAACATGAAAATGTACCATCCATATGAAATGCTCAACGACGAATATCTTCCTTTAACTAAAGAACATTGTTTCCTAGCCCGAATTGATATCACGTTATAGGATGATTTCATGCATATCTTCTCAATGCCTTTCCAAAAACTCTTGCCCATCTAAAATGGGCAGGGACACTTCTTCCTCGCCTTCATCAACATATGTTCAATCTATTTGAACATCATAACTGTCTAAATGCGCCTTGCTAAATGTTCTTTTCTATGATGTGATTATTAAATATATAGTTCTTCTTCTTAAAAAATCAAACTAAAAATAAAAATCAAACCATCCACAAGTGTTTGTGAATATTTCACCCATATTTAATTTTTTCATCGGAATACGATGTTGTTATGTTTGTTGTCTTAGTGCGACGTTTTTTTGTCTCATTATGATGTTTTAATTTGTTTCAAGTTTTTGTTACATGTATTTGTTGAAATGTTTGAGAAGAACTAGTTTAATCGGTACCATATTTGAGTAAAAAACTTGTGGAGGCTATCACCAAATTCAACAGCATCTCAATTTTACATATGACATATAAACATGTGGTTGAATTGGTTATGTCAGATATAACTTATAGTCGATATGAGCAAATATTGGTAAATATTTTCATTCTGAATATTGATGAGATTAAAGAGTGTAGATCTTACATTTTTCTTGACAATTGGTCATATATAAAAGAAATTTGTTTAATTGTTAGGATTAAGGTTTTGGTTTGGTGATTTTTCATTGGTTTTTGAAATATTTATGTGTATTCTCAAAATATGGATAGGTTTTGTCCGAACTCATGATCAATCGGATTGTATCTATCTCATTTTAACATTTGAATGAAGTTTATTTTTGTAAAAAATTAAATATAATGAACCCGCTTGTTATAGATTTAAAAAAAAAAAGTGATTTTAACTCTATATTTCTAAAAATGATTTTCATGACAATTTACTCTAAAATAGAGTTATTTCACACTCATTCGTTACAGGTTAAAAACATACTTTTGACATTCAATAACTTATATATTTAATATTAGAGATTTCAACATATAAAACTCATATATATATATTAAATATATCTCACAAAAATGATTTTTATGTGAAGCTTCGGGAAATAGCTTCTTTTTTAATATTTATTTTAATTTTTTGTTATAAAAAAAATTATAGTAAATAGATGAAACACTTAAAATAATTTTTATAATAAATTATTTAAACTAATTTATCATTTAAAGCTTTATTTTTAAAATTCTATTTTTAAAAAGTTATAATAAAAAAATAAAATAGTGTAATAATCATTGATCAATATCAGTTTTTAAAATTAGTTTTTAATGTGCGAAGTTATGAATTTTAAGTTATTTTTGTTTATTATTAGTTTGTATATTATATTAAAAATAAAATTTAGAATATTTGATCAATATTAGTTGGACTCCGGTCAAACTTTTAAATATTGAACAACTATCTTCAACAAATCGATATTTGGAATGATTTTGATTACTTTTCAGTTTGATTATCAACATGTATTCTTTGAATTGCTTAAATTCAAGTGAAATATATTTTTTATAGGGGAATATGATAAATTTTTTAGATATATTCTTCAAAAGAAGTACGTACTCCTCATGAGGGAGTTTCAAAAATTATTAAAGTTATTTAGTCTTAAGTAAAATATACTTTTTATAGTAGAGTATAATAGTTTTTTCGAACAATGATTGTCTATATAGATAATACCAATAGAGAATGTATCAATTTTAATAAATGTGAGATTTTTGAAGTTGATCAAAATATGTTGAAAAAATCTCAAATACTACTCTCACTCTATTGTAATAAATGTCGTTTAAGATTTTTGCACATATATTAAAAAATACAATAATTAGAAACAAATAAAGAAATCATTTTATCAAATTACTCGTTTTAACATTAATGAGTTTTTTGTTGTTATAATAATATTTTAAAAATTATGTATATAATAATCATTAAAAGGTAATATAGAAATAATAATTAAAATTACATTGAAAAGTATAAATAACATTAATTGAAGAAGATTTTTTATTATTAGAGAGAAATTCATCGTTATAATTGTCATTAATTAGACAATAAATATAATTTTTCTTCAATTTTAGAGTTTTATGTGTATATATTATTGAGTGGGGCCGAATAACCACAAACATTTTAATTAAAAAGTTCATATACTCTAAATTGGGCCAAGATCTAAGTTAAAATCAACTCCTCCATATGTAGAGTTGATGAAACTAGCGACACAAGGAAGAACTTGTCATGCAATCTTCCATCACAAATAACATTAATATCAAATAAACCCACAAATAAAAAAATAAAATAAAAAATCAAATTCCAAATATTACGCAGGTACAAGAAACTACGTATGTAACCGTTAATGCACCAAATCAAGAAAATAAATAAAACAAAACAAAATTCAATCTGCTAAAAATTAACAGTTTTGGGTTTCACAATTTGATGGCTACTATTTTTCTCCTTTACACTCATAGTCTCCTATACTCTCTATAATCTAAAACATCAAACTAAGACAACATAAATTGCAATCTAATTAAACTCAATATATTTATCACTATGACTAACTAAACTAAGAATTTAAAGCTAAGACAAAAAAAGCAAAACAAAAAAACTAGAGAAACAGAGTTAATGCTACAAATCTAAATCTACAGAGCTCCATGTGCCACCACTACAAATTTCTCAGCTCAGTCTTTTATTTTAGGCTTTAACCTGATACACACACACCCTTTGTTGTCAATTTCTAGATATAATTGGAAAAACACAATGAGTAATGAAGAAAATGGAATATATTAATTACTTGTTCTGTGTTGGATTTGGTCTGCTAGGTGGTATTCCTCTAAGGCTAGCAACTGCTTCATGCTCTTCATTTGATTTTGAACCTTGTTTATGTGAGAGAGATTTGAATGATGGATACATTTTTGAAAATAGGGATGAAGATGGGTAAGTTCTAGCTTTGGCTATATTCACCTCAAGTGAAAGGATCAATGTTATGGTCAAGATCATAGCAATGATTAAGGTAGACAAGGATTTCATGTTGGTTTTTGTGGATTGGATGGATGTTTTTCACTTGCTTGATCTATGTTTTGTAATGATGACTTATGGACATATATCTATTATTAACTCTTACATATATATGTGTGTGGAATGTGTTTTTGGACTCAATGAGTGTGTAATGTTTTTTTAATATTAATATAGATGAAATAAGTTTTTTGTTTTTGAAATTTTGAAATTTCGTTTTTTTTATGTTTATAAGAATATTGTATTTTTTCATATTTATAAAAAATTTATTCAAAAATATATATTGATATTCTAATAGAAATTAAAAATACTTCAACAATAATTTTATAGGAATTAAAAAATGTTATATTATTTTATAAAGATTTAAAACAAAATTTCAAAATTTTATAAGTAGTAAAAACTTATTTTATAAGGAAAATACATTTATTAGTCCTTTAATTTATACAAAAATAACATATTAATCCTTTAACATTTTTTTTATCAAGTTAGTAATTTATGTTCGTAAAAGTAACACTATTGAACTACTTTTAATCCTAGACTTATTTCAATTTTATTTAAAGATTTTTGAAATTCTTCTATGTTTTGTTATAGATTATGTAAAAAACAACAAAATAAATTTTTATGAATTGAATTAAGAGAATTTCATGTTTAATTTCAAGAACAAAAAGATACATCTCACTCGTTTAATTATTTTTCTAAAAATTAATTGTTAATTTATGTTCTTATGATTATTGTTGATTGATATTTTTATGATAGTTGCAATTAAAATTCCTTAAAAATTGCATGAGTTCATTTAAAAAATAGAGAGAATTTTGAATTTCAATAATTAAAATACTAACTTGACACCAAACAAAAATATAAAACCGACTTGATACAAAAAGATAAATAATTAATCCGTTGTTTTCGAACAACTTAAATAACAAGAGTGTATTTTATCAAATATATAAAGTTGTTTATATTTTATTGCTATGTAACATTCGGTGAGTTTTAGTCTTGTAGGCGGAAGTATCAAAGTTAGTTCCCTACAAATTATATCTTAGCAAAAAAGCAATGAGTGTAGTAAAGTGATTAATTCTAAGTTTGGACTAAAAATGTTGTGATACTTGGTTAATAATAAATTGCTTAATCCCAACATTCAGTAAAAAAAGAAAAAGTATTGCATGTGTTAAAAAAAAAAAACGAGTGTAGAAAACATTTTAGTATTAATTACACTATAGTTTGGACTAAAAATGTGAAAAATCGGCAAGGGACGCATTGCAAATGCGTCATGATCATGTGCGAAATCTTTGACTAATTGAGCTTACAAGTCCCAAAGCTAAATCAGCAAAAGATTAGGTACAGATTGATTTAGTTTTTCTGGGGGAGTCACGTGATTTGGAACGTGATTTATTTACAGTTGGTGGGT
The DNA here is from genome assembly GCF_000331145.2 of Cicer arietinum. Lineage (NCBI taxonomy): Eukaryota > Viridiplantae > Streptophyta > Magnoliopsida > Fabales > Fabaceae > Cicer > Cicer arietinum. The sequence goes on from NC_021166.2 coordinate 44,976,166, forward strand.
TGGCAGCTTTGGATGCTACTATTTCATAGATTTACTATTGCATTCAACTGACTATTGTTGATCAAACCAAGGTAACGCATATGACTTTCGAGTCATAACAAAATACTACACTTTCTGATTCTTTCTAACTTTCCAACACTTGTCTAATTCAACACATGGGTGGGTAATTATGCAGGGATATATATTATTTTTCATTAAAATATTTATCCACTAAGAGTGTAACATATTTTCACACAACTAGAAATTAAACAATTTACTTTGAGTAGTTAATCAACTATAAATTATTTGAGAGAATTTGAATTTTTTTAAGCGAATAACAATTTATTTAAAAATATATAAATTTAAATTTTGATTGAAAGAAGTCTTAACCAGATTTTATTTCATTTTTGATCAAATTTTGAATTACTAGTTTTATTCTCTTAAAATGTAGTATTTTTTAGGCTAAATTACATCTGTGGTCCCTTAACTTAATTTCAGGTAACGTTTTAGTCCTTTATCTTTTTTTTTTTTCCGACTTGGTCCTTTTTTTTAATTTTAAGTGACAATTTAATATTTTATGTTTTAAAATTTCAACAATATTATCCTTTTTTATACAAAAATTTAAAAAAAAATTCAATCAAAACTCATAAAATTAATTATATTCTTCAATATAATACAAATTTCATCAAATTCGTAACGCAAATCTTTAAATAAACTCATATTTTCATACTTTATTTGATGTTGTTAGGAATAAAGGACTAAATCAGGAAAAAAAAGATAAAAGACTAAAACGTTACTTGAAATTAAGTTAAAGGACGTAATTTAGCCTATTTTTTATTTTAAAACTCTTAATTTCTTTTTCTTTTCATTAATGACATTGTTATTCCTTTAATTTTCCATTCTTTGGTGACTCTTGTTTGGTTTCCAGCCACTTCAGTTATTTGATTTCCGTTTTTTTTCTTCTTCACATTGTTATTCACGCTTCATTAAATCATAGTACAATATATATTATGAGTTAATTGGGATACGTTGATTACATGTGTTACTTGGGATAATTCGATTATATTGTTATTCACGCTTCATTAAAAATTTGAATAGATGAAAAATGTAAAAAACAAAAAATAAAATAAAATAAAGAAAGAATAATAGCATAGTGATAGAAAGATTAGTTTAGCTTAGACACTTCCATTAAATCACAAATGTCACATTTGCCAAAATATAAATATTATTTTATTCTAATGTATAGATTCACAAATTTTAACTGCAGCAAAAATCCAAACCAACGTACGTAATCCTTTTTTATTTAAAAGTTGCTTACATTTCTTTCAAATAATTTTGAACATCCAAAATATAACAAGACAATAGTATTAGTACATTTGTCTATTGAATTTAATTTTTAATTTTATCCAGAAATGACATTTAACAACGCCCATTTTACGGCGCTTTCTAAACACAAGCGCTGTTGTAATTATATTTTAAAAATAACGGAACCTATTACAGCGCTTTTTATGTAAAGCGCTGTAAAACAAGCGCTGTAGTAGGTCATATAACGTTTGCGCATCACGTTATAAGGATTTTACAGCGCTTCTCAAAAAAGCGCTGTAAACGGAAGCGCTTTCGTAAATGTGTTACAACGCTTTTTTCACAAGCGCTGTAAAACACATGCGCTTTCATTGAATTTAACTACCTATTACAGCGCTTTTTTCACAAGCGCCGTAAAACACATCCGCTTTCATTGAATTTAACTACTTATTACAGCGCTTTTTTCACAAGCGCTGTAAAACACATGCGCTTTCATTGAATTTAACTACTTATTACAGCGCTTTTTTCACAAGCGCTGTAAAACACATGCGCTTTCATTGAATTTAACTACCTATTACAGCGCTTTTTTCACAAGCGCTGTAAAACACATGCGCTTTCATTGAATTTAACTACCTATTACAGCGCTTTTTTCACAAGCGCTGTAAAACACATCCGCTTTCATTGAATTTAACTACTTATTACAGCGCTTTTTTCACAAGCGCTGTAAAACACATCCGCTTTCATTGAATTTAACTACTTATTACAGCGCTTTTTTCACAAGCGCTGTAAAACACATCCGCTTTCATTGAATTTAACTACTTATTACAGCGCTTTTTTCACAAGCGCTGTAAAATACATCTTTCAAATAATTATATACGTTGCGAACCCTAATATCCTCTACGTACTGTGCGGCCATCTACGTTGTCTAAGGTATTTTTTACACATGATCTGTTATGTTTTGAAATTGTCAAAAATTGTCAAAAACTCATACCACATGATCTGTTCTGTTTTGAAATTGTCAAAAATTGTCAAAAACTCATACCACATGATCTGTTCTGTTTTGAAATTGTCAAAAATTGTCAAAAACTCATACCACATGATCTGTTCTGTTTTGAAATTGTCAAAAATTGTCAAAAACTCATACCACATGATCTGTTCTGTTTTGAAATTGTCAAAAATTGTCAAAAACTCATACCACATGATCTGTTCTGTTTTGAAATTGTCAAAAATTGTCAAAAACTCATACCACATGATCTGTTCTGTTTTGAAATTGTCAAAAATTGTCAAAAACTCATACCACATGATCTGTTCTGTTTTGAAATTGTCAAAAATTGTCAAAAACTCATACCACATGATCTGTTCTGTTTTGAAATTGTCAAAAATTGTCAAAAACTCATACCACATGATCTGTTCTGTTTTGAAATTGTCAAAAATTGTCAAAAACTCATACCACATGATCTGTTCTGTTTTGAAATTGTCAAAAATTGTCAAAAACTCATACCACATGATCTGTTCTGTTTTGAAATTGTCAAAAATTGTCAAAAACTCATACCACATGATCTGTTCTGTTTTGAAATTGTCAAAAATTGTCAAAAACTCATACCACATGATCTGTTCTGTTTTGAAATTGTCAAAAATTGTCAAAAACTCATACCACATGATCTGTTCTGTTTTGAAATTGTCAAAAATTGTCAAAAACTCATACCACATGATCTGTTCTGTTTTGAAATTGTCAAAAATTGTCAAAAACTCATACCACATGATCTGTTCTGTTTTGAAATTGTCAAAAATTGTCAAAAACTCATACCACATGATCTGTTCTGTTTTGAAATTGTCAAAAATTGTCAAAAACTCATACCACATGATCTGTTCTGTTTTGAAATTGTCAAAAATTGTCAAAAACTCATACCACATGATCTGTTCTGTTTTGAAATTGTCAAAAATTGTCAAAAACTCATACCACATGATCTGTTCTGTTTTGAAATTGTCAAAAATTGTCAAAAACTCATACCACATGATCTGTTCTGTTTTGAAATTGTCAAAAATTGTCAAAAACTCATACCACATGATCTGTTCTGTTTTGAAATTGTCAAAAATTGTCAAAAACTCATACCACATGATCTGTTCTGTTTTGAAATTGTCAAAAATTGTCAAAAACTCATACCACATGATCTGTTCTGTTTTGAAATTGTCAAAAATTGTCAAAAACTCATACCACATGATCTGTTCTGTTTTGAAATTGTCAAAAATTGTCAAAAACTCATACCACATGATCTGTTCTGTTTTGAAATTGTCAAAAATTGTCAAAAACTCATACCACATGATCTGTTCTGTTTTGAAATTGTCAAAAATTGTCAAAAACTCATACCACATGATCTGTTCTGTTTTGAAATTGTCAAAAATTGTCAAAAACTCATACCACATGATCTGTTCTGTTTTGAAATTGTCAAAAATTGTCAAAAACTCATACCACATGATCTGTTCTGTTTTGAAATTGTCAAAAATTGTCAAAAACTCATACCACATGATCTGTTCTGTTTTGAAATTGTCAAAAATTGTCAAAAACTCATACCACATGATCTGTTCTGTTTTGAAATTGTCAAAAATTGTCAAAAACTCATACCACATGATCTGTTCTGTTTTGAAATTGTCAAAAATTGTCAAAAACTCATACCACATGATCTGTTCTGTTTTGAAATTGTCAAAAATTGTCAAAAACTCATACCACATGATCTGTTCTGTTTTGAAATTGTCAAAAATTGTCAAAAACTCATACCACATGATCTGTTCTGTTTTGAAATTGTCAAAAATTGTCAAAAACTCATACCACATGATCTGTTCTGTTTTGAAATTGTCAAAAATTGTCAAAAACTCATACCACATGATCTGTTCTGTTTTGAAATTGTCAAAAATTGTCAAAAACTCATACCACATGATCTGTTCTGTTTTGAAATTGTCAAAAATTGTCAAAAACTCATACCACATGATCTGTTCTGTTTTGAAATTGTCAAAAATTGTCAAAAACTCATACCACATGATCTGTTCTGTTTTGAAATTGTCAAAAATTGTCAAAAACTCATACCACATGATCTGTTCTGTTTTGAAATTGTCAAAAATTGTCAAAAACTCATACCACATGATCTGTTCTGTTTTGAAATTGTCAAAAATTGTCAAAAACTCATACCACATGATCTGTTCTGTTTTGAAATTGTCAAAAATTGTCAAAAACTCATACCACATGATCTGTTCTGTTTTGAAATTGTCAAAAATTGTCAAAAACTCATACCACATGATCTGTTCTGTTTTGAAATTGTCAAAAATTGTCAAAAACTCATACCACATGATCTGTTCTGTTTTGAAATTGTCAAAAATTGTCAAAAACTCATACCACATGATCTGTTCTGTTTTGAAATTGTCAAAAATTGTCAAAAACTCATACCACATGATCTGTTCTGTTTTGAAATTGTCAAAAATTGTCAAAAACTCATACCACATGATCTGTTCTGTTTTGAAATTGTCAAAAATTGTCAAAAACTCATACCACATGATCTGTTCTGTTTTGAAATTGTCAAAAATTGTCAAAAACTCATACCACATGATCTGTTCTGTTTTGAAATTGTCAAAAATTGTCAAAAACTCATACCACATGATCTGTTCTGTTTTGAAATTGTCAAAAATTGTCAAAAACTCATACCACATGATCTGTTCTGTTTTGAAATTGTCAAAAATTGTCAAAAACTCATACCACATGATCTGTTCTGTTTTGAAATTGTCAAAAATTGTCAAAAACTCATACCACATGATCTGTTCTGTTTTGAAATTGTCAAAAATTGTCAAAAACTCATACCACATGATCTGTTCTGTTTTGAAATTGTCAAAAATTGTCAAAAACTCATACCACATGATCTGTTCTGTTTTGAAATTGTCAAAAATTGTCAAAAACTCATACCACATGATCTGTTCTGTTTTGAAATTGTCAAAAATTGTCAAAAACTCATACCACATGATCTGTTCTGTTTTGAAATTGTCAAAAATTGTCAAAAACTCATACCACATGATCTGTTCTGTTTTGAAATTGTCAAAAATTGTCAAAAACTCATACCACATGATCTGTTCTGTTTTGAAATTGTCAAAAATTGTCAAAAACTCATACCACATGATCTGTTCTGTTTTGAAATTGTCAAAAATTGTCAAAAACTCATACCACATGATCTGTTCTGTTTTGAAATTGTCAAAAATTGTCAAAAACTCATACCACATGATCTGTTCTGTTTTGAAATTGTCAAAAATTGTCAAAAACTCATACCACATGATCTGTTCTGTTTTGAAATTGTCAAAAATTGTCAAAAACTCATACCACATGATCTGTTCTGTTTTGAAATTGTCAAAAATTGTCAAAAACTCATACCACATGATCTGTTCTGTTTTGAAATTGTCAAAAATTGTCAAAAACTCATACCACATGATCTGTTCTGTTTTGAAATTGTCAAAAATTGTCAAAAACTCATACCACATGATCTGTTCTGTTTTGAAATTGTCAAAAATTGTCAAAAACTCATACCACATGATCTGTTCTGTTTTGAAATTGTCAAAAATTGTCAAAAACTCATACCACATGATCTGTTCTGTTTTGAAATTGTCAAAAATTGTCAAAAACTCATACCACATGATCTGTTCTGTTTTGAAATTGTCAAAAATTGTCAAAAACTCATACCACATGATCTGTTCTGTTTTGAAATTGTCAAAAATTGTCAAAAACTCATACCACATGATCTGTTCTGTTTTGAAATTGTCAAAAATTGTCAAAAACTCATACCACATGATCTGTTCTGTTTTGAAATTGTCAAAAATTGTCAAAAACTCATACCACATGATCTGTTCTGTTTTGAAATTGTCAAAAATTGTCAAAAACTCATACCACATGATCTGTTCTGTTTTGAAATTGTCAAAAATTGTCAAAAACTCATACCACATGATCTGTTCTGTTTTGAAATTGTCAAAAATTGTCAAAAACTCATACCACATGATCTGTTCTGTTTTGAAATTGTCAAAAATTGTCAAAAACTCATACCACATGATCTGTTCTGTTTTGAAATTGTCAAAAATTGTCAAAAACTCATACCACATGATCTGTTCTGTTTTGAAATTGTCAAAAATTGTCAAAAACTCATACCACATGATCTGTTCTGTTTTGAAATTGTCAAAAATTGTCAAAAACTCATACCACATGATCTGTTCTGTTTTGAAATTGTCAAAAATTGTCAAAAACTCATACCACATGATCTGTTCTGTTTTGAAATTGTCAAAAATTGTCAAAAACTCATACCACATGATCTGTTCTGTTTTGAAATTGTCAAAAATTGTCAAAAACTCATACCACATGATCTGTTCTGTTTTGAAATTGTCAAAAATTGTCAAAAACTCATACCACATGATCTGTTCTGTTTTGAAATTGTCAAAAATTGTCAAAAACTCATACCACATGATCTGTTCTGTTTTGAAATTGTCAAAAATTGTCAAAAACTCATACCACATGATCTGTTCTGTTTTGAAATTGTCAAAAATTGTCAAAAACTCATACCACATGATCTGTTCTGTTTTGAAATTGTCAAAAATTGTCAAAAACTCATACCACATGATCTGTTCTGTTTTGAAATTGTCAAAAATTGTCAAAAACTCATACCACATGATCTGTTCTGTTTTGAAATTGTCAAAAATTGTCAAAAACTCATACCACATGATCTGTTCTGTTTTGAAATTGTCAAAAATTGTCAAAAACTCATACCACATGATCTGTTCTGTTTTGAAATTGTCAAAAATTGTCAAAAACTCATACCACATGATCTGTTCTGTTTTGAAATTGTCAAAAATTGTCAAAAACTCATACCACATGATCTGTTCTGTTTTGAAATTGTCAAAAATTGTCAAAAACTCATACCACATGATCTGTTCTGTTTTGAAATTGTCAAAAATTGTCAAAAACTCATACCACATGATCTGTTCTGTTTTGAAATTGTCAAAAATTGTCAAAAACTCATACCACATGATCTGTTCTGTTTTGAAATTGTCAAAAATTGTCAAAAACTCATACCACATGATCTGTTCTGTTTTGAAATTGTCAAAAATTGTCAAAAACTCATACCACATGATCTGTTCTGTTTTGAAATTGTCAAAAATTGTCAAAAACTCATACCACATGATCTGTTCTGTTTTGAAATTGTCAAAAATTGTCAAAAACTCATACCACATGATCTGTTCTGTTTTGAAATTGTCAAAAATTGTCAAAAACTCATACCACATGATCTGTTCTGTTTTGAAATTGTCAAAAATTGTCAAAAACTCATACCACATGATCTGTTCTGTTTTGAAATTGTCAAAAATTGTCAAAAACTCATACCACATGATCTGTTCTGTTTTGAAATTGTCAAAAATTGTCAAAAACTCATACCACATGATCTGTTCTGTTTTGAAATTGTCAAAAATTGTCAAAAACTCATACCACATGATCTGTTCTGTTTTGAAATTGTCAAAAATTGTCAAAAACTCATACCACATGATCTGTTCTGTTTTGAAATTGTCAAAAATTGTCAAAAACTCATACCACATGATCTGTTCTGTTTTGAAATTGTCAAAAATTGTCAAAAACTCATACCACATGATCTGTTCTGTTTTGAAATTGTCAAAAATTGTCAAAAACTCATACCACATGATCTGTTCTGTTTTGAAATTGTCAAAAATTGTCAAAAACTCATACCACATGATCTGTTCTGTTTTGAAATTGTCAAAAATTGTCAAAAACTCATACCACATGATCTGTTCTGTTTTGAAATTGTCAAAAATTGTCAAAAACTCATACCACATGATCTGTTCTGTTTTGAAATTGTCAAAAATTGTCAAAAACTCATACCACATGATCTGTTCTGTTTTGAAATTGTCAAAAATTGTCAAAAACTCATACCACATGATCTGTTCTGTTTTGAAATTGTCAAAAATTGTCAAAAACTCATACCACATGATCTGTTCTGTTTTGAAATTGTCAAAAATTGTCAAAAACTCATACCACATGATCTGTTCTGTTTTGAAATTGTCAAAAATTGTCAAAAACTCATACCACATGATCTGTTCTGTTTTGAAATTGTCAAAAATTGTCAAAAACTCATACCACATGATCTGTTCTGTTTTGAAATTGTCAAAAATTGTCAAAAACTCATACCACATGATCTGTTCTGTTTTGAAATTGTCAAAAATTGTCAAAAACTCATACCACATGATCTGTTCTGTTTTGAAATTGTCAAAAATTGTCAAAAACTCATACCACATGATCTGTTCTGTTTTGAAATTGTCAAAAATTGTCAAAAACTCATACCACATGATCTGTTCTGTTTTGAAATTGTCAAAAATTGTCAAAAACTCATACCACATGATCTGTTCTGTTTTGAAATTGTCAAAAATTGTCAAAAACTCATACCACATGATCTGTTCTGTTTTGAAATTGTCAAAAATTGTCAAAAACTCATACCACATGATCTGTTCTGTTTTGAAATTGTCAAAAATTGTCAAAAACTCATACCACATGATCTGTTCTGTTTTGAAATTGTCAAAAATTGTCAAAAACTCATACCACATGATCTGTTCTGTTTTGAAATTGTCAAAAATTGTCAAAAACTCATACCACATGATCTGTTCTGTTTTGAAATTGTCAAAAATTGTCAAAAACTCATACCACATGATCTGTTCTGTTTTGAAATTGTCAAAAATTGTCAAAAACTCATACCACATGATCTGTTCTGTTTTGAAATTGTCAAAAATTGTCAAAAACTCATACCACATGATCTGTTCTGTTTTGAAATTGTCAAAAATTGTCAAAAACTCATACCACATGATCTGTTCTGTTTTGAAATTGTCAAAAATTGTCAAAAACTCATACCACATGATCTGTTCTGTTTTGAAATTGTCAAAAATTGTCAAAAACTCATACCACATGATCTGTTCTGTTTTGAAATTGTCAAAAATTGTCAAAAACTCATACCACATGATCTGTTCTGTTTTGAAATTGTCAAAAATTGTCAAAAACTCATACCACATGATCTGTTCTGTTTTGAAATTGTCAAAAATTGTCAAAAACTCATACCACATGATCTGTTCTGTTTTGAAATTGTCAAAAATTGTCAAAAACTCATACCACATGATCTGTTCTGTTTTGAAATTGTCAAAAATTGTCAAAAACTCATACCACATGATCTGTTCTGTTTTGAAATTGTCAAAAATTGTCAAAAACTCATACCACATGATCTGTTCTGTTTTGAAATTGTCAAAAATTGTCAAAAACTCATACCACATGATCTGTTCTGTTTTGAAATTGTCAAAAATTGTCAAAAACTCATACCACATGATCTGTTCTGTTTTGAAATTGTCAAAAATTGTCAAAAACTCATACCACATGATCTGTTCTGTTTTGAAATTGTCAAAAATTGTCAAAAACTCATACCACATGATCTGTTCTGTTTTGAAATTGTCAAAAATTGTCAAAAACTCATACCACATGATCTGTTCTGTTTTGAAATTGTCAAAAATTGTCAAAAACTCATACCACATGATCTGTTCTGTTTTGAAATTGTCAAAAATTGTCAAAAACTCATACCACATGATCTGTTCTGTTTTGAAATTGTCAAAAATTGTCAAAAACTCATACCACATGATCTGTTCTGTTTTGAAATTGTCAAAAATTGTCAAAAACTCATACCACATGATCTGTTCTGTTTTGAAATTGTCAAAAATTGTCAAAAACTCATACCACATGATCTGTTCTGTTTTGAAATTGTCAAAAATTGTCAAAAACTCATACCACATGATCTGTTCTGTTTTGAAATTGTCAAAAATTGTCAAAAACTCATACCACATGATCTGTTCTGTTTTGAAATTGTCAAAAATTGTCAAAAACTCATACCACATGATCTGTTCTGTTTTGAAATTGTCAAAAATTGTCAAAAACTCATACCACATGATCTGTTCTGTTTTGAAATTGTCAAAAATTGTCAAAAACTCATACCACATGATCTGTTCTGTTTTGAAATTGTCAAAAATTGTCAAAAACTCATACCACATGATCTGTTCTGTTTTGAAATTGTCAAAAATTGTCAAAAACTCATACCACATGATCTGTTCTGTTTTGAAATTGTCAAAAATTGTCAAAAACTCATACCACATGATCTGTTCTGTTTTGAAATTGTCAAAAATTGTCAAAAACTCATACCACATGATCTGTTCTGTTTTGAAATTGTCAAAAATTGTCAAAAACTCATACCACATGATCTGTTCTGTTTTGAAATTGTCAAAAATTGTCAAAAACTCATACCACATGATCTGTTCTGTTTTGAAATTGTCAAAAATTGTCAAAAACTCATACCACATGATCTGTTCTGTTTTGAAATTGTCAAAAATTGTCAAAAACTCATACCACATGATCTGTTCTGTTTTGAAATTGTCAAAAATTGTCAAAAACTCATACCACATGATCTGTTCTGTTTTGAAATTGTCAAAAATTGTCAAAAACTCATACCACATGATCTGTTCTGTTTTGAAATTGTCAAAAATTGTCAAAAACTCATACCACATGATCTGTTCTGTTTTGAAATTGTCAAAAATTGTCAAAAACTCATACCACATGATCTGTTCTGTTTTGAAATTGTCAAAAATTGTCAAAAACTCATACCACATGATCTGTTCTGTTTTGAAATTGTCAAAAATTGTCAAAAACTCATACCACATGATCTGTTCTGTTTTGAAATTGTCAAAAATTGTCAAAAACTCATACCACATGATCTGTTCTGTTTTGAAATTGTCAAAAATTGTCAAAAACTCATACCACATGATCTGTTCTGTTTTGAAATTGTCAAAAATTGTCAAAAACTCATACCACATGATCTGTTCTGTTTTGAAATTGTCAAAAATTGTCAAAAACTCATACCACATGATCTGTTCTGTTTTGAAATTGTCAAAAATTGTCAAAAACTCATACCACATGATCTGTTCTGTTTTGAAATTGTCAAAAATTGTCAAAAACTCATACCACATGATCTGTTCTGTTTTGAAATTGTCAAAAATTGTCAAAAACTCATACCACATGATCTGTTCTGTTTTGAAATTGTCAAAAATTGTCAAAAACTCATACCACATGATCTGTTCTGTTTTGAAATTGTCAAAAATTGTCAAAAACTCATACCACATGATCTGTTCTGTTTTGAAATTGTCAAAAATTGTCAAAAACTCATACCACATGATCTGTTCTGTTTTGAAATTGTCAAAAATTGTCAAAAACTCATACCACATGATCTGTTCTGTTTTGAAATTGTCAAAAATTGTCAAAAACTCATACCACATGATCTGTTCTGTTTTGAAATTGTCAAAAATTGTCAAAAACTCATACCACATGATCTGTTCTGTTTTGAAATTGTCAAAAATTGTCAAAAACTCATACCACATGATCTGTTCTGTTTTGAAATTGTCAAAAATTGTCAAAAACTCATACCACATGATCTGTTCTGTTTTGAAATTGTCAAAAATTGTCAAAAACTCATACCACATGATCTGTTCTGTTTTGAAATTGTCAAAAATTGTCAAAAACTCATACCACATGATCTGTTCTGTTTTGAAATTGTCAAAAATTGTCAAAAACTCATACCACATGATCTGTTCTGTTTTGAAATTGTCAAAAATTGTCAAAAACTCATACCACATGATCTGTTCTGTTTTGAAATTGTCAAAAATTGTCAAAAACTCATACCACATGATCTGTTCTGTTTTGAAATTGTCAAAAATTGTACATCTGTGGTCCCTTAACTTAATTTCAGGTAACGTTTTAGTCCTTTATCTTTTTTTTTTTTCCCGACTTGGTCCTTTTTTTTAATTTTAAGTGACAATTTAATATTTTATGTTTTAAAATTTCAACAATATTATCCTTTTTTATACAAAAATTCAAAAAAAAATTCAATCAAAACTCATAAAGTTAATTATATTCTTCAATATAATACAAATTTCATCAAATTCGTAACGCAAATCTTTAAATAAACTCATATTTTCATACTTTATTTGATGTTGTTAGGAATAAAGGACTAAATCAGGAAAAAAAAGATAAAAGACTAAAACGTTACTTGAAATTAAGTTAAAGGACGTAATTTAGCCTATTTTTTATTTTAAAACTCTTAATTTCTTTTTCTTTTCATTAATGACATTGTTATTCCTTTAATTTTCCATTCTTTGGTGACTCTTGTTTGGTTTCCAGCCACTTCAGTTATTTGATTTCCGTTTTTTTTCTTCTTCACATTGTTATTCACGCTTCATTAAATCATAGTACAATATATATTATGAGTTAATTGGGATACGTTGATTACATGTGTTACTTGGGATAATTCGATTATATTGTTATTCACGCTTCATTAAAAATTTGAATAGATGAAAAATGTAAAAAACAAAAAATAAAATAAAATAAAGAAAGAATAATAGCATAGTGATAGAAAGATTAGTTTAGCTTAGACACTTCCATTAAATCACAAATGTCACATTTGCCAAAATATAAATATTATTTTATTCTAATGTATAGATTCACAAATTTTAACTGCAGCAAAAATCCAAACCAACGTACGTAATCCTTTTTTATTTAAAAGTTGCTTACATTTCTTTCAAATAATTTTGAACATCCAAAATATAACAAGACAATAGTATTAGTACATTTGTCTATTGAATTTAATTTTTAATAATTATATAAATTATTTTCATAATTAAAAATTATAACAAATAAAAAGAGATTTAAAGTGTAAACTTAAAAAGTTTTGGTGGTATTAAATCTTTAACTTAGTCACACTGATTCATTAAAGTCATATAATTTAATTGTGGATCCATTAATTTGATAATACTAAAACATATCAATTTATAAATGTATTATATATAGAAGTCTTTATTATGACAATATTAGACATTTATTCAAATAACATAGAAATTGCAAAAACACTGAACTAACATACATATATAGTTAATTTCAAATAACCTAATACTTGATCCCTTAAAAAAAACATAGTACTCCATCAGTCTCATAATAAATGTAGTTTAAGATTTTTATATACATATTAAAAAATGTAATAATTAGAAGAAAGATATAAGTTATTTTATCAAACTATTTATCTTAACTATTGGTGAATTTTTTTACTACTATCAATATAAAATATAATAACACTTATTGTGAGACGAACGAAGTATCACCGGTAAAATGTATGCACTCCAAAAAGTAACAATATTTCTCAACAGTAAATGTCTTACAATATCAAATAGCTTAAAAAGATATACTTCAAAATATAAAACGCACTACTATATCAAATAGTTCAAGAAGACAAAATCATAAGAAAAAGTGAATTACAATATGAAATAATAATATCTCAAAATATAAAAGTGCTACACGACAAATCATTAAAATAAGGTCTATAGTTTTTTACGAGCTACAGAAGAAGGAATTGCAAATATGATTGGTCGAAAAAGTCCCATAACTAAACCGAATTGGAGAACCACACTAAACTGAATTGTTTAGAGCTGAATTAATCTATAAAAGTTGTGAAGCAAACTTTTTTTACTAAAACAGTTTGTTATTTGAGCTTTTTGGAATATATAGAATGAAACAGATAGATATACAAGAATTATAATTACTTTGTTCTCTTAGAATGAAACATATATATTTGTTGGTATTAGACTTTTAGCTCTAACTAGTCTTTCTTTTGTGTGGTGAAATACATTATACTAGTAAAGGTATTTTCAAGTTTCGAGAACATTACTGCATTATACAAGTAATTACATTACATTACATAGTGATTAAAGAGAGGAAAAAAGTTCAACAATTTTAATCAAATACCCTTCTGATCGAATAAAACAATCTATACATATTTCAATTGCACTAAACAATTAAAATGTTGCATGAGCATATCCTAGATGCTCTTTTCCAAAAATTGCAATATATGCATCACTCTTAAAAATTCTTCCATGAAGATGCATTTCCATTTGATCCCGTAAGTGTAACATAAAAATTGTTGCATGCTAATGTTTTATTACTCTAATTTAGACCTCACACATACAGATATGTAACATTAGTTACATTGTTAAAAAAAAAAAATTAACATTGGATCCAAAAGTATTCATCATGCATAAAAAAGAAATTGCGGATAAATATATATATATATATATATATATATATATATATATATATATTTTATTAATTCACATACCATAAGATATAATTTGCCATGCCTTTTTACTAATTGAAAGGGTTTTCTATCACTAGAATAGAAAAAGTTAAATTAGTGACGAAAATTAGCGACCAAAAAAACAAAATTCCTCTCTAAATTTCTCATCACAAAAATTTGTGATGTATTTTAAGAGGGATTTCACATCTTCCATTACAAATTTTATTTTTTCCTGCTTACCTACTCAACTCCAAGAGCAAGCTGAATGTGCAAACACGAGAAGGGGGTTGATTTTGTTTTTTAAAGTTGGCAACTTTTTGATAATTTAAAAATAATTTTTTTTTTAAAAAAAGTTTGGTTTTGGTGCTTACTTGAAGTAGAAGCAATCAGATTCAGAGGCATCAAGGAATGAAGGCATAAATAAATTGACACGTAGATTTATCCTGGTTGACCACTAACTTGGCTACACTTAGTTCCTCATTCTGAAGGCTTTAATCCATTAATTCAAATACATTGAATTACAAAGCACCTGATCCTCCAAGTCAGTCTTCTCAAACAACCCGACAACCCCAAACTTTTGAGGAACTAACCACCTTGACACTACAAGCCAAGTCTTCTCCTAAGAACCTGACAACCCCAGATTGAAGAAGGAACTATACGACTATTGAGTTGGATACAAAAGATTGGAACTTGAGTAGCTGCTTATAAAAAACTGATGATAATAATAACTCTCACACTCTAAGAAAAGAACTGTAATAACCCAACTAATTAAAACTTCATAAAATACATGTGTTACAAATAATATTATTAAATTTACAAATAAGAATTTTTATTTAAACATAAATTGATAGAGAGGGACCCAAGAGTAATAAGGGATAAAGGCCAAGAACAATTTGAGATTTCTTTCCTTTTCCCTCTCATAAATCCTTCACGGAAAGACATTTCACCATTTACCCGTTCTCTCATCTGTCCCGTAAATCAATTCGGGGAAAACCCCATTTGTTAGGTTTACCTTCTTCTCCATATTCCCCATTTTCACTCTTCTTCCAAATTTTCCAAAACTAAAAGTTCACTAACATCCCCAAACCTGCCTAACAGCACCATTGCATGCGCAAGTCTATCTCTTCATCCTTGTGAATCAGGTCAGATCAATGAAAAAAAGAAAACACGACCAGCCAAGAGGGGTTCGAGCTGAAACAAGGAATCTGAAATTAGAGGAGTTCAAAGATGAGTTGAGACACAAGTTCCTTCTTCATAGTACAATTAGGTGAGTTATTTACCTTTTTATCATGTGAGATTGGGGGATTAAATTTTATTACAAATTCTAAAACTATTTGTAAAAAAAAGGAATGGAAGAAAAGAACTAAAATAGTGAGGAAAAAAAAAGAAATTTAGCACATAGGAATTTCATTGAAAATTTGAGTTTATCTCTGTTAATTTAGAACATGCATACATCTTATCTCTGTTTGTGTGATGTTGTGAATGAATTATATGTTAGGAAAGTTTAATTAGATGTGTAGACCTTAGTTTAAGGTCAATATGCTTGTCGAGTACGATTACTTCTTGTTACTTTTGCTGCCTCGGATGCGTATGCGAAACTGTGAGTTCTGAATTCGTTAAAGCAACCATTTTGGGGTTATTACGGGTTAGGAGAAGTTGAATGTAAGGAAATGAAATTTTTCGCATGCAGGTGTTTTCAAACTGTATCCAAATGATTTTTGATGACTCTGTTGTTATTATTTTCACGAATCTGATGTTGTTATTAATTTCATGAGTATGATGTTGTTATTAATTGTATGACTTTGTAGTTGTTATTAATTTCATGACTCTGATGTTGTTATTAATTTCATGAATCTAAAGTTCTTATTAATTTCATAACTCTGATGTTGTTATTAATTTCATGACTCTAATGTTGTTTCTATTTTTCTGCCTTTGGTTGTAGTTTCGAATTAGGAACTTAGGACTAAATTATTATGAATTTAGTATATTGCTAAGTTATTTAAAATTATTATGGATGAAGGATGCATTGAATACATGACATAATAAAGACCTTTCATACAAAACATTTCAAGTTCAGTACACTCTCATTAATTAGATCATGCATGACCTTACGATGGGAATCAAGTTGTTCTAGGTATGGTTCAACATATAAAGGAGAACAATCAAGACGCTGATTAGGGTTTGACCAGGCCACCTTTACCGCTCAAGTCTTAATTATCTTGGTGACCCACATCGAGATGATTGGGCGACCTTTCTTTGTTTACAAGGAAAGGATTTCAAAGGTCATGTGCAGTTTTCCAAAATCATTCTAAAAGAACGATTTCAATTTAGTTTTTAAAAAGAAAGTGAAGTTGAGAGCTTCAACTTGAGATATATCATAATTTCATGTGTTTTTGCATTTTTTATTTATTAAAAGAATAATTTCAAACTTCCTCACCCTTAGTTTTTTAAGAACTCACTGAGATTTATTCTCGCCCCTTTTATTTAAAAAATTTAGCAGCTGGAGACAGATCAGGTGCAACTTAATACCAGGGGGAAAATTCCAAATTTAATTGTTTAGTTATAATGTATTAGGAACTTTGTTGTATTAAAAACTTACGTAAAGGTTTAATTTGAGAATTCAGTTGGACTATTGTGCCTTATGAATCTGTTTGAACAATTGTAAACTATAATTAATTGGTTGTTGAATTACTTTAAATTGATTCAGACTATTCTTTATATTTCTTGCCTCTAATATATTAATATGTATGGATTGAGATGCCAAATTCTATATAATTGGTGTTGAGTCTTACAAGAACACTCATAAAATATTTCTAATTTGAACAAATATTTCTCTCTTTGAACTCAAAGACTACTCTTTTTTGGTTTTCGATGATTTTCTCCTTCAACCTTGAGTATCTATTTATAGTTAAAATTTGAGCTTTAATTTAGTCATTGTTTAATTCTAAATTGTATTTTGTTCATATTACGTTTGTAAATTCTTCAAATTGATTATGTTCATATTTTGTTGTAGATAAATCTTGATCAAATCTTCTTCATATCTTTATAAAATCTTCTTCAAATATTTATAAAATCTTCTTCAAAACATGATCAAATCTTCTTCAGTTCTACTTAAAATCTTCTTCAAAACTTGATCAAATCTTCTTCAATTCTTGAAAATATCTTCTTTCATACTCTTTGAAGTCAAATATATTGTTCTCGTAAAATACTTTTGTTATCTTAAAAACTCTAATTATAAAATGAATTTGGTTCCAACAATCACCCCATTTTTTATGATGACAAAACTTGTATTTTTGATAACAAATTTTCTTTGTATTTCTTTAACTCCCCCTAACTTAGGGCTCCCCTCAGTATAAAATCATTTTCCCTCCACTTTATAAAATATCTTTCTGCCCCTTTTGTCATCAGACAAAAAGACTTGATAATTAGATTTTTTTTTCAATTTTTTTTTGAATAACATGAATATAATAACATATTACAAGAAAATATAAGAACTAATGTAAAACTAAACTACTTTAAAGTTATCATAATATCAGTCAGGTATGAAGGTATGGTTTATGTTTTCTTGATGAAGTCAAACCTATCTTCAGGTAGTGGTTTGGTTGATATTTCAGCCATTTGGTAAGGTTGGTAGTGCCTTTTAGGTATATAAGGATTCTCTTAACAACAATTAAATGTGATTCCCTAGAGTTAGCTTGAAATCTTGCACATACACATACACTAAACATGACGTCAGATCTGGAAGCGGTAAGGTAAAGTAGGGATCCTATCATTCTTCTATAGGATTTTTGGTCAACTTTTTAACTTGAATCATCTTTTTCAATTGAACAAGTAGGGTGCATTGGTGTAGCCATAGGTTTGCAATGACTCATCTTAAACTTCTTGAGAAGCTCTTTTGTATATTTAGTTTGGTGAATGTATATACTTTTTGACTTTGCAGAACTTGTATCCCTAAGAAGTACTTAAGGTCTCCCATCATACTTATTAGAAAGAAACTCAAGCTGTATTAATTTAGAAAATTCTTGACAAAGAGTCCCATTAGTAGTTCCAAAAATAATGTCATCAACATATATTTGAATAAGAAGAATGTCATATTTTATTGATTTTCTAAAAAGTGTAGTATCTATTTGTCCTATTTCAAATTTATTTTTAAGCAAAAAGTTACTTAATGTATCATACCACGCCCTAGGTGGTTGTTTTAGACCATACAGAGATTTCATAAGTTTAAAAATATGATTTGGAAATTCAAAACTTTCAAATCCTGGGGGTTGTTTAACATAGACTTCTTCACTTATATAACCATTTAGAAAATCACTTTTAACATCCATTTGAAATAATGTAATGTTATTATTTGTAGCAAAAGAAAGTATGATACAAATAGCTTATAACCTGGTCACTGGAGAAAATGTCTCAATGTAATCAATGTCATTTTGCTGACTGTAGCCTTGTGCGACAAGTCTTGCCTTGTTCTTAACCACTTCATCTTTTACATTTAGCTTACTTTTGAAAACCCACTTGGTTCCAATAATTTTCTTCTCTGGTCTAGGTACTAGATCCCAAACATCATTCCTCTCAATTTCATTTAAGTCTTGCACTTCCATAGAGTTTCAGGATGAGATGACTGGTAATTCCATCCAGATGTTTCTTTTGACTTATCTTGACATTTTATGACTTGATGATCATATTCATCCTTTGAAGATTTGTCATATTCTTCTGATTTGCTTGTATCCTTTATTTTTCAAGTTCTTCTGGTGTGTCTGTATTTGCTTCCTTTGGTTCCGGTAAACCTTCACTATTATCATCTTGCTTTGACTTTTCAAAGTCAAGCTGTTTCTCATCAAATTTAACATGTATGGATTCTTCCACAATATGAGTTTACATATTAAACACTCTATAAGCCTTGGACCTTTCAGAGTATCCAATGAAGGGACACTTTTTAGATCTAGAATGAAATATACCAAGGTTATCCTTAGTGTTTAACATATAACTAGTATAACCAAACTGTTTAAAATAAGAGATGTTAGGCTTTTTACCTTTCCACAATTCATATGGTATTTTATTCAATATAGATCTAATATAGACTCTATTTTGAATATAACATACAATATTAATTACTTCAGCCCAAAAGTGTTTTACAACATTCATATCATTTAACATGGTTCTGGCCATTTCTTGGAGTGATCTATTCTTTCTTTCTACAATTCCATTTTGTTTGGCTGTTATAGGAGAAGAGAAATTGTGAGAGATTCCATTCTCGTCACAAAAACTTTCAAATAACTTGTTTTCAAATCTCCTCCATGATCATTTCTAATTTTTATAATCTTAAGACCATTTTCATTCAGTATTTGTTTGCAAAATATGATAAACATTTTGTGAGATTCATCCTTACTTCTTAAAATTTTTACCCATGTCAACCTAGTGTAATCATATACTATAGCAAAGTCATATTTCTTTCCACTTAGAGAGGCTGTTTTCACTAGCCCAAAGACATCTATATGTAAGAGCTCAAGGTGCTTTGAGGTAGAGACTGAGTTCTTAGGGGTAAAAGAGTTTTTTGTTTGTTTTACCTTTAGACAAGTTTCACACATAATTTCAGTTTTGTAACTATGCTTAGGTTGACCTCTAACTAGTTGAAGTTTATTTGGTTTTGAAATTAATCAAAGGTTTGCATGACCTAATCTTTTGTGCCAAATTAGTTTCTCTTCATTTACTGACATAAGACACTTAACCTCTTGTTTCTCTAGACAAAATAGATTTATCTTATAAATGTTATTTTGCCTTTGACCTGTAAAGAGTACAAATTCATCATTCTGACTAATTGTCTTGCATGTTTTTTGATTGAATATAATATTATAATTATTATCACTTAACTAACTAATACTTATTAATTATGCTTAAGACCTTTAACAAATAAGACATCTTTAATAGAAGGGGAAATACTATTACCAACAGTACCTTGAGCAATGATCTGCCTTTTTGCTTTCCTTCAAAAGTCATTGTGCCTCCTTTGTTAAAGTTAGTTCTTGGAACATAGACTTTTCCCTTATCATATTTCGCGGGCATCCATTATCCAGGTACCATGATTGGTACTTTAACTTGATTGCTGAGAACATTTGCATCAAAGATAATTTTTTTTCATAGAGCAAACAGTACACAAGATATAAGAGGGAATAAATTTAGGTTCAGGTACAGTTTCTTCAAATCCTATACCTCTTTTACCATTTCTACTAATTCCATAAATCATAGAAGCATATTTTCTTTTTTCCATACCATTAGCAAGAAAATCTTGAAATACTTGTTCATGCTTATGTGAGTTACATGTGCTATTGATGACTCTTCATCATATGCATATTTCCCCACTGTTTTAGTCTTATTTATCTTCAATCATTAGTTAAATTAAGGAGCTATTTGATATATTTTGTTAATTTTATTTCTTTGATTTAATAAAATGATTATGTTCTTATTTCGTTGATTAAGTAGAGATTTTTCCGAGTTTTGCGTTGTTAATTTGTTTTAGTGCAATGTTGAATTTTGGTGAAACATCAACATGACATATGTACAGTATTTCAGCCATATCTGGAGTTATAGATATCCAATTGGAGTCACACCAAGTACAATGAAAGCTAAGTTCCATAGCTACAACTTCCATGAAGACAGCAGAACCAAATTCAGACTCAAAAAAGGAGAACAATGCAATATATGTCGGACAACAGATGTTGAGCGCTATAAGTGCGCCAGACACGCCTGGGGCCCGTTTCCAGCCATCCAACACTGTCCAGGCGCGCCTGGAGTGCGCGACGCGCATCAACAACCATAAAACACAACTTTTTACTGTTTTAGGGATCTTTTTCACTATTGGGAATTTGAGAGACTTGTGCCCTAACATATAAACTCAAAGACGGCGGTTTCTAACATCATTGGAGCAGTTTTATCAAGAATCATTCATGAATCCTTCTTGTAATTCTTCTCTAATCTCTACCTCTTTTATCTCTGTCATGAGTAACTAAACCCTACTTGTTAGGGATGAGTGTAACAAGATGAAACCCTTATTTTTATGATTTGATTCCGAGTTATATGAATGAGTTTATTGAATTATTTTTCACATCTCTATGCTTAATGCTTTTTATTGCTTGATCAACATTAAAATGTTCTACGATTTGTAGTTTGAAACGGAAGTGGACTTTACGAATGCTTGAGATGAGAAATTCATGAATTTGTAGTCTAGACATAGGTGCCGGTCATGAAACCAATTAAATTAGTTGCAAAGCAATAATTTACAAGAGAATTTCTATACTGTAATGCTTAATTCTAATCTTAAATCTACTAAGGAATTAGGGGTTACTTTGGAATTAAATTTTCTGTCACTAAGACATTAGGGCAAGAATAATAAAGAGAATTCGGTAATAATTCAATAAAGGAATTCAGTTACTAGGATCAAATTAGAACCAAAGTTGGATTCGAAGTAAAACTCATCCCTGACATTTTTCTCAATTTATAAATGATCAATTTTACTACTGCTGTCAATTTTAAATATTATTTCAATCAAATTGGGAACTTTTTTTTCAAGTTTAGTAACTAAATATAATTCAATAGTAAAATGCAATCCTTGAGTTCGACACTCGGTACTACCGTTTTATTATTAGCTGCAACGATTCAGTACACTTGCTGAAACGCTATCATGTTTTTGGCGCTGTTGCCGAGGATTGCCATATCACTATTGAATTTGATTTATTTACTTAATTTAAATTTTTTGCTTTACAATAAAATTTTTGATTTTATTTTTGAATTATTTTTTAAAAAAAGATTTTCTTTTATTTTCTATTTTTATTTGTTGAGCTTGCTAATGTCATGTCTAGTGGTTTGTCTCTTCTTTGTTTGAGATAACTATTCGTTGTAAAGCATGAAAGATTATAATGATGATATTCTACTACAATTATATGAAGAATGTGATACTTGTCTTATATTTGGTATATGTCGCATGATTGGAGGACAAATATTGAGTTATACATTTTTAAAATATCACACTCAGATCCCTCCGATGCAGCCTCTTAGGTGTGAATTTTGCAGAGAAGCACATAGGAATGGACATTGTTCAGATGACCTTGATGAACTAATAGAATATGAAGATTTTTTCTCAAAGTTACAGAAAACGACGAGTGTTATATTAAAAAGATCTATTGGGGACAAATTCTACCTCCTAAAATTCTATCCAAAGAATCAGATGACAAAGACTTTCACATTACAGACGTTTTGGTTGAATTCATGAAGAATAACATGGTTTCAATTGAAAGATTTGAAGGTCAATGTGAGAGGTTATTTGAGCAAGTGGTTAAGTTTGAGATGATGGAGGAGAAGTTGAAGATAATTTCATTGTTGTGGTAGAAGAAGAAAAACAAGAGGAAAAGACGAAAGAGGAAAAGAAAAAAGAAGAGGTTGATAAAGTTCGAGATTCAATCTATGCCTTGTTCAACAATGTTCAATTGAGAAGGACATGAAAACAACATCTTTTATTTCTTAAGTTCGTGGAATTTCTACCAAACAAAAAGAAAAAGAAGGATGATGTGTTCTTCCTGTCATATATGCCACCTTGACAATAGTTGAGGCGTCAAGCTAATGACTTTAACGAAGCGCTTCGTGGGAGGCAACCCACAGGTAGAGGTAACTTTTATATTTTTGTAATCTTTTTTTGTGTGTTTTTTTTTTTTTGCTTTTGAATTTGTTTCTTTCTAATTGTGTGTAAACATGCACTACGATGAATAATTATTAACAACTTGCATTTGGTCTTAAGTTTTGTGTTTGAGATTTTGAAACTTAAACTCTATTTTGTTACTCATATCATTGCTCAATTCGATAAGTTTCACTAATGCATTCATTGTTGATTACTCCTTGGTTGTCGAAGTATTACTGGCCATTAAATAAATTTTGTAATAGCATGTTTGGCATCATTTAGATAGTTTATACTCTTTCTTATTATCCTTGTTGTGAGCTTTTGGGCCTAAACACTTTAATTCTTTGTTGTGTGATTATCCAGACATGTGTTATCCCTTCAGAACTTGCACTAATTCTGACTTGCACAACTTATAATTTATGCATACATTGAGGCAGTTTTATTTGGTCGTTTGAGCCTTTCTAACTACCCTATGAAAATGTTATCCTTTATTAGCCCCTTTGAGCCTTGCCCTTTTCTTTCGGTTACTAGCCACATTACAAACCAAAGACCTGACTCTCATTACATCACCTTACTTGGAGTTAGGTAGGAAATTTTTGTCTTGTCTTGGTAAAATTCTAAATTTGGGGTTGCTCATGGGATAGCAACCTTTTAAGTTTGGGGTGGTGATTCTCACAAAAAGAAAAAAAAATAAAAAGAAAAAGAAAAAGAAGAAAAAAAAATCAGTTTGTGTACTTTGGTAAATAATATCTTCTTGGTTCTTGTCATTGTTTGAGAATCTCCATAATGAAAAGGTGAAGAAAAATTAAAAAAAAAAATGGTAGAATAATATGGAAATGTATGCCTAACTCCAAGTAGTAAAGCCTACTATCCCAAAATGTCCTACCTTACCTAAGCCCCATTACAACCTGAAAGTCCTTCAAAAATGTATGTGTTTACGGCATTGTGTTTGCTAACTAAACTTTTTTCAAGCCTATGGTAGCGTGATGCATGTTCTGGGATTTACGTGATAAATTCATAACCCTTTCTAAACACTTGAGATAAATTTTGGTGAGATTGTGTGAAGAGAGAGTTGAACTTGATGAATGAATGCTAAAATGTAAAAATTGTGTTGTTTTTTTTTTTGTAAGCAAGCATGAAGCATGATGAATGTTTTGTAGTAGCTGGAACTTTGAAAATCGAGTTTGATTTGATTTGAGAAATTGAATTTAAGTTTGTTTTAACTGTACAAAATCTGAAATTAATTGTTGCTTGTGGACAAACAATAGATTAAGTTTGGGGTTGTGATGACTCTTCATTATATGCATATTTTCCCACTGTTTTAGTCTTATTTATCTTCAATCAATATTTATATTAAGGAGCTATTTGATATATTTTGTTAATTTTCTTTGATTTAATAAAATGTTTATGTTCTTATTTCGTTGATTAAGTAGAGATTTTTTGGTGTTTTGCGTTGTTACTTTGTTTTAGTGCAATGCTGAATTTTGGTGAAAAATCAACATGACCTATGTAGAGTAGTTTAGCCATATCTTGAGTTGTAGATATCCAATTGGAGTCAAACCAAGTTCAAATGAAAGCTAAGCTCCATAGCTACAACTTCCATGAAGCCACCAGAACCAAATTCAGACTCAAAAGAGGAGAACAATGCAATATACGTCGGACAGCAGATGCTGAGCGCTTGAAGCGTGCCAGACACGCCTGAGGCGTGTTTCCAGCCATCCAACACTGTCCAAGCGCGCCTGGAGCGTGTTTCCTGCGCCTGGGGCGCATGACGCGCATCAGCAACCATAAAAACACAATTTTTTTTTACTGTTTTAGGGATCTTTTTCACTATTGGGAAGTTGGGAGACTTGTGCCCTAGCATAGAAACTCAAAGACGACCGTTTCTAACATCATTGGAGCAGTTTTATCAAGAATCATTCATGAATCCTTCTTGTAATTCTTCTCTAATCTCTATCTCTTTTATCTCTGTCATGAGTAACTAAACCCTATTTGTTAGGGATGAGTGTAACAAGATGAAACACTTATTTTTATGATTTGATTCTGAGTTATATGAATGAGTTTATTGAATTATTTTTCTCATCTCTGTGCTTACTGCTTTTTATTGCTTGATCAACATTAAAATGTTCTACGATTTGTATTTTGAAACGGAAGTGGACTTTACGAATGCTTGAGATGAAAAGTTAATGAATTTGTAGTCTAGACATAGGTGCAGGTCATGAAACCAATTAAATTAGTTGCAAAACAATAATTTACAAGAGAATTTCTATACAGTAATGCTTAATTCTAATCTTAAATCTACTAAGGAATTAGGGGTTACTTTGGAATTAAATTTTCTGTCACTAAGACATTAGGGCAAGAATAATAAAGAGAATTCGGTAATAATTCAATAAAGGAATTCAGTAATTAGGATCAAATTAGACACCAAGGTTGGATTCGAAGTAAAACTCATCCCTGACATTTTTCTCAATTTATAAAGGATCAATTTTACTACTGATGTCAATTTTAAATATTATTTCAATCAACTTGGGAACTTTTTGTTTAATTTTAGTAACTAAATATAATTCAATAGTAAAATGCAATCCTTGAGTTTGACACTCGGTACTACCGTTTTATTATTACTTGCAACGATTCAGTACACATGCTGAAACACATCCAGATATATTGAACCCTTGGATCTTTTCTCAAACATTGTAAAGTGTTTAACATTAAAACCGAACTTTGATGCCAATTGAAGGTGCAAACATAACAAGGGGTGTTGAATTGTGTTTTCCAAAGTTGACAACTTTTTGATAATTTATAAATAAATAAATAAAAACTAGTCTTGTTTTGGTGATTTACTTCGAGTAGAAGCATTCAAATTCAGAGATAGCAAGCAATGAATGCATAAATAACTTGACACGTAGATTTATTTTTGTGCACCACTAACTTGGCTACATCCATTCTCTTCATTTAGAAGGCTTTATTGTACTAATTCAAACATCTTGAATTACAAAACACCTAACCCTCCTAGTCAGTCTTTCGAAACAGTCTTACAACCCCTGAATTTTAAGGAACTAACCACATTGACCCTACAAGTCAAGTCTTCTCCTAACAACCTGGCAACCCCTGATTGAAGAAGAAACTAAACCACTAACGGGTTGAATAAAAAATATTAAAAATTGAGTAATTGCTTCTAACAAAGCTGATAATAATAATAACTCTCACACTCTTAGAAAAGAACACTCAGAAAATATTTTTAACCTGAACAAGTGTTTCTGTCTTTCAACTCTAAAAAGAATTGAGAACTTTGAGTTTGAGTTACTCTTTCTTCTTTTCTTTGCTTTTCTCCTTCAGCCTTGAGTGTTTATTTATAGTGAAAATATGAGCTTCAATTTAGTCATTGTTTAATTTTGAATTGTATCTTTTTTATATTGAGTTTGTAAATTCTTCAAATTAATTATGTTCCTACTTTGTGTGCATTGAGTGTGTAAATTTTTCAGATTGATTGTGTTCCTATTTTGTGTACATTGACTTTGTAAGTTCTTCAAAGAAAATCTTCTTCAAATATTCATCAAATATTGATCAAATCTTCTTCAAATCTTCACCATATTTTCTATTCAACTCGGTCAAAGATTTTCTTCACTTATAAATATGAATCAAATCTTATTTTAGATTTTCTTCAATTATAAATTTGAATTAAATCTTTATTTTAGATTTTACTCAATTATAAATTTGGATCAAATCTTATTTTAGATTTTCTTCAAAAACATGAATCTTCTTTTATGCTATTTGAAGTCAAATATATTGTTTTCATAAAATAGTTTTGTTAACATCAAAACTCTAAATGTAAAACCACTTTGGTTCCAAGAATCTCCCACTTTTTGATGATTACAAAACTCTTATTTTGGATAACAACTTTTCTTTATATTTCTTTGACTCGCCCTAATTTAGGGCTCCCCATAAGTCTTAATATCATTTTCTCTCCACAATATCAAACATATTTCTCCCTCTTTTGTCATCAGACAAAAATATTTGAAAGTGAAACATATTTGAAAGTGATCACAACATCAGTCAGGTGTGAAGGTAAGGTTTAGGTTTTTCTTGATGAAGTCAAACCTATCTTCAAGTAGTGGTTTGGTGAAAACGCAGCCCATTGGTGTTTAGTGTCTACAAACTGAATGTTAAATACCCTTTTTGAACAAAGTCCCTAATGAATTGGTGTG
This sequence comes from Cicer arietinum, assembly GCF_000331145.2. NCBI lineage: Eukaryota > Viridiplantae > Streptophyta > Magnoliopsida > Fabales > Fabaceae > Cicer > Cicer arietinum. Next base: position 45,003,543 of record NC_021166.2, read on the forward strand.
TGATCTCTATATGTTTAGCTCTAGAATGTAAGATAAGGTTTTTGGTTAGACAAATGGCAGAAGTGTTGTCTCAGTATATGGGAATGTTGGATTGTAGGATTTTGTAGTCTTCAAGTTGATGTTTCATCCAAAGTAATTGAGAACTGCAGCCAGCTGCTGAAATGTGTTCAGCCTCTATAGTTGACATTGCAATTGTGTTTTGTCTCTTACTTGACCAAGATATTAAGTTGTCACCTAAAAATGTGCAGTTGCTACTAGTGCTCTTTCTCTCAAGTTTATCTTCAGCATAATCAGGATAACAGTATCCACTAAGTTTATACCTAGTAGATTTCTTGTAGAACAAGGTAAGGTTGGTAGTGCATTTTAGGTATCTAAGAATTCTCTTAACAGCATTTAAATGTGATTTTCTAGGGTCAGCTTAAAATCTTGCACATACACATACACTAAACCTGATGTCAGGTCTGGAAGCAGTAAGGTAAAGTAGGGATCCTATCATTCCTCTATATAGTTTTTGGTCATCTTTTTCGCGTGAATGTTCTTTTTCAATTGAACAAGTAGGGTGGATTAGTGTAGCCATAGGTTTGCAATCACTCATCTTAAACTTCCTAAGAAGCTCTTTTGTATATTTAGTTTGATGAATGTAGATACCCTTTTTAATTTGCTGAATTTGTATCCCTAAGAAGAACTTAAGACCTCTCGTCATACTCATTTGAAATTCAAGCTACATCAATTTAGAAATTTTTTGACAAAGAGTGCCATTAGTAGATCCAAAAATAATGTCATCAGCATAAATTTGAATAATAAGAATGTTATATACGATTGATTTTCTAAAATGTGTATTACCTACTTGTCCTCTTTCAAAGTTATTTTTAAGCAATAAGTTACTAAGTCTATCATACCATACTCCAGGTTCTTATTTTAGACCATACAAAGATTTCTTAAGTTTAAAAACATGATTTAGAGAATTAGAACTTTCAAAACCTGATGGTTGTTTAACATAGACTTCTTCACTTATATAACCATTTAGAAAATCACTTTTAACATCCATTTGAAATAATGTAATGTTATTATTTGCATCATAAGAAAGTAGAATATGAATATATTCTAACCTGGCCACTTGAGCAAATGTTTAAGTGTAATCAATGCCTTCTTGCTGACTGTAGCCTTGTACAACAAGTCTTGCCTTGTTTCTAACCACTTCACCTTTTTCATTTAGCTTGTTTCTAAAAACCCACTTGCTTGTCAGACTTCTAAGAATTTGCTTTACATGATCAGTAGTAGTATAACTTTTCTCAAGTACCTTTAATCTTGAGTCTAGGGTCTGGAATCTAGAAAACATTGTTTCAATGTCTTCATCTGCTGATTCACTTCTAGAGTCAGAAATTGTGTTGGATCAAGAGGCACTTTTCATGTTTTGTTGTAGATAAATCTTGATCAAATCTTCTTCAAATCTTGATTGTATCTTCTTTTCGACTTGGTCAAAAAAATTCTTCAATTTTAAATCAAAATCAAGTCTTATTTTAAACTTCCTTCAATTATAAATCTAAATCAAATCTTATTTTAGATTTTCTTCAATTATAAATAGGAATCAAATCTTATTTTAGATTTTATTAAAAAACATGAGTTTTTTTTCATACTATATGAAGTAAAATATATTATTTTCATAAAATATTTTTTTATCGTCAAAACTCTCAGTATAAAATCAACTTGATTCCAACCGCATCCTCGAATGCAACCATAATGTCAAATCAATAGACTGTGGAGCAACACAGTTCATAGTTACATCTCCAATATATCGTCAGACAACACAGTACATGATCATTCATGCCATGCAACCTCATAAAGTTCAATAAAAAAAATTAATATATTTTATTTTAAAATAAAATGTTGTAAATTTTTATTAAAATAAAATAAAATGATATAATAGAGAAAAAAAAATCCCAAAATCTACATTTATTAGTGGCTAATTTAGATTAGTTTATTGTATTTTTATTTAAAATGTTGGAATAGATCCTTCATTGTTTATTTACAAAAATTGAGCAACTGCCATTTGGTGGGGTTAGATTTTTAGTCTTAAGTTCAGCAATATCAATATTCAAATTTGCATTTTCTGTTTTAAGTTTAGTAATATCAGTTTTAAGAGTTGCATTTTCTATTTTAAATTCAATACTTTGATTCTTTAAAACATTAACCTTTTCAATTAGATTTGTATTTTCTTTTCTAAGTGTTTTTAGTTTTGAAGATAATTTGTGATTATTATTTAAAAAATCATTTATAGTAGTCATTAAATCAGATTGAGTAAAGTCTCAAAATACCTCAATTCCTTTATTTACTGATTCACTTCTAGAGTCAGAATCTAGTTTGGATCCAGAGGAAGTGTTGGTATGGGCCATCATAGCCAAATCTGCTTGTTCATTGTCAAAGGATTTCTCAAATTCATCCCTTGTAGCCATCAAACTCTTCTTCTTGCGTATGGAATATTTCATCTGGTGTTTCCCTTTCTCCATATTTGAATATTCTAACTTGATATGTCTAGGTTCATTGCATCCATAGCAGATTATGTTTTTCTTGTCATATTTATCATGATTCCCTCTGTTGGATTGCTTGGAATATATTTGGGGAGATTTCTTCTTTTTGTTGTGCCACATCTTTTGAATTTTTTGGATAGGAAAGCAATTTCATCTTCCTCTGAGTTCAGATTTAGATCATCTGAATGACTATCCTATAATTTCGATGTTGCCTTTAAAACCTTTTTCTGCTTGGATTTAAAGGCAATAGTCTTGTTTTCTTTTTGGGCTCATCTTCTTCAAGCTCTATTTCATGTGATATGAGAGAGCTGATTAATTCTTCCAGCTTATGATATTCAGATCCTTTGCTTCCTGAATGGGTGTAATCTTATGTCTCCACTTTCTTGTCAGACTCCTAAGAATTTTTTTCACATGTTCAACAATAGTATAACTCTTCTCAAGTAGCTTTAATCTTGAGACCAGGGTCCAGAATCAGGAAAACTTTGTTTAAATATCTTCATCTTCTTTCATCTTGAACAACTCATACTTTTTTACTAGGAGGTAGGCCTTTGCTTCTTGAACTTGCTTCCTTCCTTCATAGGTCATAACCAGACTATCATAAATACTCTTTGTTGTCCCCTTGTTGGTGCGCTTATCAAACTCCTTGAAGGTGATTGCATTTATCGATAGCGTTCCAGCAAGTGTACTGAATCGTTGCAAGTAATAATTAAAACAGTAGTACCGAGTGTCGAACTCAAGGATTGCGTTTTACTATCGAATTATATTTAATTACTGTAAGCTCAATATGAGCTAAAACTCTTTTGTAGTTAAGGATCAATGAAGTTTATATGTTAATATGATGTAGTAGGCTTAGCTTCATCTTAAACAAGTTGTTTTATTGTTATCTTTAATTACTATTTTGGCAATTTGAGTTTTATTGCTAGTCTTTTGAGCTTGAAAAAGGAAAAATATGGAAGTACTTGATTTAATACAGATATAGTCAACATGCTTGGAAAATATATTGATGTTAAGGCTGAGAACAACATTTAAGCTCATAGGGAAGCTTTGTATCATTAATGTTGCATGGTTGAATTAGAAATGATAAATGAGTCAATCCTCTTTTGAACCGCCCCATCATTAAGCGTCTAAAAAAGGGTGGATGGGGCGGGCCAACTAGAGGTGTAAGGTTGAAAATTCTCCTCCTCCCCTTTTTATGATGAGCCAGCAGGTTGAGGTTGTCTCTCAATGATTTTTTTAAAAAAAATATTAATTAAAATAGTCACAAAAGTAATGTGAAAATTATTAAAATAAATAAATATAATTTTAGGAAACCAGAGTATGTAAGCATTGAGTCCACTAAAAATATGAAAACTATTATCCAAAACATCCATATTTTATCATCTAAAAACCTATAATAAGTCAACATGACATAAAAAATAAAAAGTTCATGATTTTATCAATCAGTAAATTATTAGAAACATGTAGTTAAAGCATTAAACTAAAGTGATTAATGTAAACTAATGACTTTTACTCTCTAATCTATGGAGGAAAAAAATAGAAAATATATTGTAACTTATATATAAAAAGAAGTGTAAAATATAATTTTATTTATTATTTATTTTAGCTAGACTAGCCAACCTACACCATGTCGTTATCGTCCCATTTTTTTAGCGAGTTAGGCAGTTGGGCCAACTAGCCGTGGCGTGCTCAAAATCTCAACTTTCCATGCCAAAAAGGCTAAACGGGACGCCATGATGGGTCAAAACTATTTTGCCATCCCTAGGTTGGATGTGAACTTGAACCCAAGAATGACATTAGGAGACTTGAAAATCATGATAACTGAGGTGGAAAATAATTTTATCTTTGTTCACCACTGATATCGTTTCAGCAAGTGTACTGAATCGTTGCAAGTAATAATTAAAACAGTAGTACCGAGTGTCGAACTCAAGGATTGCGTTTTACTATCGAATTATATTTAATTACTGAAATTGAACAAAAAGTTTCCGAATTGATTGAAATAATATTTGAAATTAACAACAGTAATAAAAGTGATCCTTTATAATGAGAAAAATGTAAGGGATGAGTTTTACTTCGAATCCAACCTTGGTGTCTAATTTCATCCTAGTTAATGAATCCCTTTATTGAATTATTACCGAATTCTCTTTATTATTCTTGCCCTAATGTCTTAGTGACAGAACATTTAATTCCAAAGTAACCCCTAATTCCTTTGTAGATTTAAGATTAGAATTAAGCATTACCGTATAGAAATTCTCTTGTGAATTATTGTTTTGCAACTAATTTAATTGGTTTCATGACCTGCATCTATGTCTAGACTTCAAATTCATGAATTTCTCATCTCAAGCATTCGTAAAGTCCACTTCTGTTTCAAAATACAAATCATAGAACATTTTAATGTTGATCAAGCAATAAAAAACATTAAGCATAGAGATAAGAAAAATAATTCAATAAACTCATTCATATAACTAGAAATCAAATCATAAAAATAAGGTTTTCATCTTGTTACACTCATCCCTAACAAATAGGGTTTAGTTACTCATGACAAAGATAAAAGAGATATAGGTTAGAGAAGAATTACAAGAAGGATTCATGAATGATTCTTGATAAAACTGCTCCAATGATTTTAAAAACGGCCGTCTTTGAGTTTCTATGCTAAGGCACAAGTCTCTCAACTTCCCAAGAGTCAAAAAGATCCATAAAACAGTGAAAAATTGTGTTTTTAGCATCTGCTGTCCGACGTATATTGCATGTTTCGCTTCTTTCGAGTCTGAATTTGGTTCCGGTGTCTTCATGAACGTTGTAGATATGGATCTTAGCTTTCATTTGCTTTTGGTTTAACTCCAACTAGACATCCACAACTCCAGATATGGCCAAAATACTCTACATAGGTCATGCTGATTTCTCACCAAAATTCAGCACTGCACTAAAACAAAGTAACAACACAAAACTCGGAAAAATCCCTACTTAATCAAGAAAATAATAACATAAATATTTCATTAAATCAAAGAGCTAAAATCAACAAAATATATCAAATAACTCCTTAAATTAAATAATGATTAAAGATAAATAAGACTAAAAACAATGAAAAATATGCATATGATGAAGAGTCATCACAACCCTAAACTTAATCTATTGCTAGTCCCCAAGCAACAATTTATTTCAGATTTTGTGCAGTTAAAAACAAATTTAAATTCAATTTCTCAAATCAAATCAATCTCAATTTTCAAAGTTCCAGCTACTACAAAACATTCATCATGCTCCATGGTTGCTTACAAAAAAACAACACAATTTGTACACTTTAGCATTCATTCATGAAGTTCAACTCTCTCTTCACGCAATCTCACCAAAATTTCTCTCAAGTGTTTAGAAAGGGTTACGAATTTATCACTCAAATCCGAGAACATACATCACGCTACCAAAGGCTTGAAAAAATTCTCGTTAGCAATCACAATGCAGCAAACACATAAACTTTTGGAGGACTTTCGGGTTGTAATGGGGCTTAGGTAAGGGTTAAACATTTTGGGATAGTAGGCTTTACTACTTGGAGTTCGGCATAAATTTTCGAATTATTCTACATTTTTTATTTTTCTTCACCTTTTTATTCTGGAGATTCTCAAACATTGACAAAAGAACCAAGAAGATATTATTTACCAAAGTACACAAACTGAATTTTTTTTTCTTCTTTCTTTTGCTTTCTTTTTTTTCTTCTTTTTGTGAGAACCACTACCTCTAACTTAAAAGGTTGTTATCCCATGAGCAACCCCAAACTTAGAACTTTACCAAGACAAGACAAAAATTTCCTACCTAACTCCAAGTAAGGTGATGTAATGAGAGTCAGATCTTTGGTTTTTAATGTGGCTAGTGACCGAAAGAAAAGAGCAAGGCTCAAAGGGGCTAGCAAATGGTAAAATTTTCATAGGATAGTTAATAAGGCACAAACGACCAAACAAAATTACCTCAGTGTATGCATAAATTACAAGTGATGCAAGTCATAATTAGTGCAAGTTCTGAAGGGATAACACATTTCTGGATAATAACATAACAAAGAATTAAAGTGTTTAGGCTCAAAAGCTCACAGCTGGGATAATAAGAAAGAGTATGAACTATCTAAATGATGCCAAACGTGCTACTACAAATTTATTTAATGGCAAGTAAGACTTTGACAACCAAGGAGTAATCAACAATGCATGCATTAGTGAAACTTATCGAATTGAGCAATGATATGAGCAACGAAATAGAGTTTAAATTTCAAAATCCCAAACCGAAAACTTAAGACCAAATGCAAGTTATTAATAATTCTTCATCATAGTGCACGTTTACACACAATTAGAAAGAAAAAAAGTCAAATAAAAAAAAATAAGATTGCAAAAAATAAAAGTTACCTCTACTTGTGGGGTGCCTCCCACGAAGCGCTTCTTTAAAGTCATTTGCTTGACGCCTCAACTATTGTCAAGGTGGCATATATGACAGGAAGAACACATCATCCTTCTTTTTCTTTTTGTTTGGTAGAAATTCCACGAACTTAAGAAATAAAAGATGTTGTTTCCATGTCCTTCTCAATTGGACATTGTTGAACAAGGCATAGATTGAATCTCGAACTTTCTCAATCTCTTCTTTTTTCTTTTCCTCGTTCGTCTTTTCCTCTTGCTTTATCTTCTTCTACCACAACGATGAAATTATCTTCAATATTCAACTTCTCCTCCATCTTGTCAAACTTAACCACTTGTTCAAATAACCTCTCACATTGATTTTCAAATCTTTCAATTGAAACAATGTTATTCTTCATGAATTCAACCAAAACGTCCGTAACGTGAAAGTCTTTGTCATCTGATTCTTTGGATAGAATTTTTGGAGGTAGAATATGTTCCCAATTGATCTTTTTAATGTAACGCTCGTCGTTTTCTGTGACTTTGACAAAAAAATCTTCATATTCTACTAGTTCGGCAAGGTCATCAGCACAATTTCCATTCTTATGTGCTTCTCCGCAAAAGTCACACCTAAGAGGCTGCATCGGAGGGATCTGAGGGTGATATTTTAAAAATGTATAGCTTAAGATTTGCCCCTCAATCATGCAACATATACCCAATATAAGACAAGTATCACACTCTTCATATAATTGTAGTAGAATATCATCATTATAATCTTCCATGCTTTACAGCGAATAGTTATCTCAAACAAAGAAGAGATAAACCACTAGACATGACATTAGCAAGTTCAACAAATAAAAAAAATAACAAAAAATAAAAAAATTTATTGTCGAGCAAAATATTTCAATTAAGTAAATAAATTAAATTCAATAGTGAAATGGCAATCCCCGACAACAGCGCCAAAAACTTGATAGCGTTTAAGCAAGTGTACTGAATCGTTGCAAGTAATAACTAAAAAGGTAGTACGGAGTGTCGAACTCAAGGATTGTGTTTTACTATCGAATGATATTTAATTACTAAAATTGAACAAAAAGTTTCCAAATTGATTGAAATAATATTTGAAATTAACAACAGTAATAAAATTGATCCTTTATAATGAGAAAAATCTGAGGGATGAGTTTGACTTCGAATCCAACCTTGGTGTCTAATTTGGTCCTAGTTACTGAATTCCTTTATTGAATTATTACCGAATTCTCTTTATTATTCTTGCCCTAATGTCTTAGTGACAGAACCTTTAATTCCAAAGTAACCCCTAATTCCTTAGTAGATTTAAGATTAGAATTAATCATTAGGATATAGAAATTCTCTTGTAAATTATTGTTTTGCAACTAATTTAATTGGTTTCATGACCTGCATCTATGTGTAGATTACAAATTTATGAATTTCTCATCTCAAGCAATCGTAAAGTGCACTCCGTTTCAAAATACAAATCGTAGAACATTTTAATGTTGATCAAGCAATAAAAAGCATTAAGCATAGAGATGAGAAAAATAATTCAATAAACTCATTCATATAACTAGAAATCAAATCATAAAAATAAAGGTTTCATCTTGTTACACTCATCCCTAACAAATAGGGTTTAGTTAATCATGACACAGATAAAAGAGATAGAGGTTAGAGAAGAATTACAAGAAGGATTCATGAATGATTCTTGATAAAACTGCTCCAATGATGTTAGAAACAACCGTCTTTGAGTTTCTATGCTAGGGCACAAGTCTCCCAACTTCCCAATAGTAAAAAAGATCCCCTAAAACAGTGAAAATTTGTGGTTTTATGAATGTTGATGCACGTCGTGCTCCCCAGGCGCAAGAAACGCGCTCCAGGCGCGCATGAACAATGTTATTGGTCCGGAAATGCGCTACAAGTGCAGAAAACGCGCTTCAGGCGCACAACATCTGTTGTCCGACGTATATTGCATTCTTGTCCTCTTTAGATTCTGAAGTTGGTTCCGGTGTCTTCATGAACGTTGTAGCTATGGATCGTAGCTTTCATTTGCACTTGGTTTGACTCCAATTAGATATCTACAACTCCAGATATGGCTAAACTAGTCTACATAGGTCATGTTGATTTCTCACCAAAATTCAGCACTGCACTAAAACAAAGTAACAACACAAAACTCCGAAAAATCCCTACTTAATCAAGAAAATAATAACATAAATATTTCATTAAATCAAAGAGCTAAAATCAACAAAATATATCAAATAACTCCTTAAATTAACTAATGATTAAAGATAAATAAGACTAAAAACAATGAAAAATATGCATATGATGAAGAGTCATCATTTATTATAGGTGAATGTTTTGGACTTAGGATGCATCTTGTACATCATCTTCTGATCAACATTCATTTCTTTTTTGGAATTTCAATAGCATCAGTATTCTTTGGAGCAATAAAACCATATCCCAAAGTTCAGGATCTTGTGAAATATAGAAGCTTCTCAGTCTGTCTTTCCAATACTCAAAACATTCTCCATCAAACAGAGGTTGTCTATTGTTGTTTCCTCCAACAACTTCTTCACTGAATTCAGACATATAGAACCCTTGGATATTTTTCTCAAACACCGTAAAGGGCTCAGTTTTGAGACTGAGCTCTGATGCCAATTGAAGGTGCAAACACGAGAAAGGGGGTTGAGTTATGTTTGCCAAAGTTGACAACTTTTTGATAATTTATAAATAAATTTTAAAAAAACTAGTTTGGGTTTGGTGACTTACTCGAGGTAGAAGCAATCAGATTCAGAGGCAGCAAACAATGAAAGCATAAATAATTTGACACGTAGATTTATCCTAGATCACCACTAACTTGGCTACATCCAGTCCCATCGTTTAGAAGACTTTAATCCTTTAATTCAAATACCTTGAATTACAAAGCACCTAACCCTCGAAGCCAGTCTTCACAAACCGCTTGGCAACCCCAAACTTTTAAGGAAGTAATCACCTTGACCCTACAAGCCAAGTATTCTTCTAACAACCTGACAACCCCAAATTGAAGAAGGAACTAAACCACTATCGGGTTGGATGCAAAAGATTGGAACTTGAGTAGTTGCTTATAAAAAGCTAATGATAATAATAACTCTGACAGTTTAAGAAAAGAACATTAAAAAAATATTTCTAACTTGAACAAGTCTTTTTCTCTTTGAACTCGAAGACTTCTCTTTTTGCTTTTTGATGATTTTCTTCTTCAGCCTTGAGTATCTATTTATAGTTAAAATTGGGCTTCAATTTTGTCATTCTTTAATTTTGAATTTTATTTTGTTTAGATTGCGTTTGTAAATTTTTCAAATTGATTATGTTCATATTTTTTGTAAATAAATCTTGATCAAATATTATTCAAATCTACATAAAATCTTCTTCAAATGTTGATGAAATCTTCGTCAAATTTTATTTAAATATTGAACATATCTTCTTTCATGCTCTTTGAAGTCAAATACAATATTCTCCTAAATTTTTTTTGTTATCATAAAAACTTTAATTATAAAATGAATTTGGTTCCAACACAAGCAATCTAAACAATCTATGTAAACCATATGTTAAATATTTGGAGAGATCCATCTAAAGATGTTCAAAGGATGTCCATAAGAAACTTATATGTGTCCACCAAACAATTCATAAAGCTATTGTAGCTTTCTCACATTCAACATGGACCCAAACAAAAAATGCTCTGAGTAATAAGTTGAAGTGCTTAATTCCTCGTCTGACCTCTTTCAATGGTATCATAGAAAAATGTGATGGTGTCATTCCTCCCGATCAACTAATACACTTGCGACATTCACGGGATAGATTTGCTAGGAATTCTTTTGAAACTTATATCATAAAAGACAATTTAACTATCAACTAATAGCCATACTCTATTAAGGGGATGAAATATATTAGACCGATTATGTGGGAGGAGAAAATATCATCTAGATCACTCATGTCTCTCAGTATGACTCATTGAATATTCAATTAATCGACTTTATAATTGTCCTATTACAAATAATGTTTGACGATAATAAAAAAAATATCTACTATTGACATTTAATGAATAATCTTGCGGCTCTTTGATACGCCGTAAACACTCACAAAAACTCTTTTTTTCTTTCTCTTTTCTAGACAAATTGTGACATGTTGGACACCAATATATTTGATTATCAATTCTTTGTGGAGCTAACTGTTGTCGTACACTCATTTCAACCAAATCTAGATGAGTATTCATACCATATTTTGTCTTGCCTTGAATGTTGAGTAGCATTCTGATTATACTATCACTCACATTTTTTCCACATGCACCACATCAATACAATGTCTTACATCGAGGTTAGACCAATATGGTAGATCTAAAAACACCGACCTCTTCTTTCATATATTTTTCGCAGTAGCTTGCTTTAGGTTCTTTGTAACCTATGATATGGATAATTGTTTCTAAGAAATTTTCAATGCCCAAGATACATAGTCTTCCACTATTCCTTCCATGTTTAAATTGACTATATCATGTATTTTCTTCACAAATAGAACACGCTTTATAGCCCTTAACACTATATTCACACAAATTATCATATGCTGAAATATTCATTGATTGTGCAAACTAACATTGCAAGCATCTTGAAATATTCATGGGAATACACATCAAGAACATTAACACCTTCCTCCTATAGCACTTTTAAATCTTCAATCAATGGACTAAGATAAATATCGATGTTGTTAACTAGTTGTTTTGGCCTAGAAATCATCATAGATAACATGATATATTTGCACTTCATGAATAACCAAGGAGTTAGGCTTTAAATTATAAGTAGAATAGAACATGAACTATGATTACAACTTTACCATACAAATTCATTCCATCAATAGCAAGTTCAAGCCTAAGGTTTCTTGGCTCATTGCCAAAATGTGGAGACCAATAATGAATTTTTCAAGTAATTGGCTGGATGGCGAAGTTGTGCATCACATTTTCTCTCATTTGCTTGCCATCTATTTTTTTTTTTTCTTTGCATCTTTTACATTTTCAAAGAATCTCTTGAGTCTTGAAATTATTGGTCGGTATCACATCAACTTTGTAGGAAGATCCTTTACGCTCTCAGCATCACAAGAATCACCACCCTTCACTTTGTAGCGTGACGCCCCGTACTTCGGGCACTAATTAAAAAGTTCAAAGTCTCTTCTATACAATATTCAATCATTAGGGCGTGCATATATTTTCTTATAATCCTTACCCATCAGACACAATATCTTCTTGGCCTCGTAATTATGGTTTGACAATGTACCTTATGGAAGCATGTCTTTCAACAATTCAAGCAATTTAGTGAAACTTTTATTAATCCACCTGTTTTTTGCCGTCAAATTAAACAATCTTAACACCTCTAACAATTGGGTAATTTTTTTGCATCCTGGATATAAAGGTTTTTCCTTGTCACTACATAAAGTATCATACAAAAGTGCTTTATTAAAAGAATTTGATCTAATATCATGGATCATATCTTCTAGCCAATCATCCATATTTATCCTAACTTCCTTTCTTTGGGACAAAATTGGAGTTGGTATAGTTTCACCATGCCATGTCAATTTTGTATAATTTTGGCAAAACCTTTCACAAATTAAATGATTTCTTATTTCATCAATTCGTTGTGGTTTATGATTCGCACAATTTACACAAGATTTCTTTAGGTAAATTATAGGAATTTTGTCACTCCATTCTCATACTCATCACTTAATCTATCAACACTAATCCAACTACAACCCATAACAAAGGACACTCATCAATAATTTACATATCCATATTTAATCAAGTTGATTCATAATTCATAATTAAAGCTCAAAACTCAAAACATAAAAAAAGAGAATAGTATAACATGTTAACAACATTAAAAAGATTTAAAAAAAAAAGAATAATATAACATATCAACTAGATATAGGGCCACATAAAAAGGTGATTCAATAAATTAGTCTTCTTCTAACTATATGCTTCCATAAATTAAAAAAAAAATGAATCTAAACAATCAGTTGGAAATCAATAGTTTTAAATCAACAATCGTTTGACCAAACCTTCCAAATCAATAAAACAACAATCTAAAAGAGAATTTATTCTACCAAAGTACTAATTGGTAATTAATTATAAGATAAAGTTTTAATAGTTTATGACGTTGTTTAAAATGATAAATTAACTTTATTTATTTTGTCGAACACTAACATCGTCTCTTTTTACTATATACCATATACATAACCTTTATTAATCGTAAGTACTTAAACTCCACTAAAACAAATTAGAAGCTTAGATTATTTTGTTATATCCAAATTAATCGTATGTACCATGTACATATTTTCTCGCAATTAAAAGTCTTCACCATAATTTAACATCAATCAAACTCACAATTATTAATTCCTAAGCAAGTTTTACCAATAAAAGACTTGCCTCAAAGATAGAATTAAAATTAAAATGACACAAAAGTCTACGGTAAGATAACCTAAACTATTCATATCTTTTATGTTACATTGTGAATTAATAACCATTATAAATATCTCATCGAAACACAATTAGGATCCGTTATCTCAATCGAATTAACTCTTTGATAACCAAAACTCTTAATACAAGGTCAAAAATCTTCCTTAACTACTCTATCAATTAGTTAAATTTAATCATATCCTTAATAACAAAATCTTTTACACTAGTTTAGGGATCAAACCTTCATTATAGCATCCTACCAATATATCAAATAGATAACTTTCTTCAAAATACTATCAATGTACACAAATTTTAAAATTTTCGTAAACCCCAAAACCAGCTTTATATTATAAATAAACAACACAATACAAGTTCTAATTTCAAAAATAAAACATTGACCTCTAGAGCTTACACCAATAGATACATATAGAATACCAACGACGTACTCTCTTGCGTTGGCACGAGTTTTTTTCTAATGAGAGGAAAAAAGAGTTACTTAGACTATGATTGGTTGGGGTGATTTAGTATACTAAGAAGTGGCCGCAAGAGAAAGGAGAACAAAAACAAGACATTTTTCTCGTTCGGTTGATGAAAGAGATAACAAATAGAGGAACAATTAGGTGGAATCCACACAATTTGTGTTTCTTCACTCAATTGCTAAGAAATGACAGAAATATTGACGAAGAAATGAATTAAGACTATTTTTATCTCACTTCACTCCATCGCTGAATTGACGAGGAACATAACTATTTTATTCTCAAACTTCTCTATTTATATTAGAGAAGACTAGTATTATTAGAGAACCCATCCATGTGGGTGCAGGGCCGACCCCATGGTAATGTTACTTAATATAAATCATTTTAGCTTTTAGTTAGTCAATTAGAAACTAGTTAGGAGTTTGGTAAGAGTTAATTAGGAGTTTGGTAAGAGTTAATAGGCTCTATAAATCAACTCGTGTACTCTCATTTTCATTATCTTTTATCAAAATAATTCCTTATGAATTTTCCTCAATTTCAAGCATTCAAACCTCTTTTAATCATTTATATTCAATTTCTCAAATTACTAATATGATACCACCGCTTTTCTAAGTGGTTTTTCATTTACCATGGCGTATGCCATTGTTTGTCATATATATGTGAAAGAGTGATAACTCTTCATCATATGCATATTTTTCCACTGTTTTAGTCTTATTTATCTTCAATCATTAGTTAAATTAAGGATTTATTTGATACATTCGGGTTATTTTTGTTCTTTGAATTCATTAATATGTTATGCTTGTATTTCAGTGATTAAGTAGGAAATTTTCGTAATTTTACATTGCGTTTTGTTTTAAGTGCAGTGCTGAATTTTGGTGAAAAATCAACATGATATATGTGGATTATTTCAGCCATATCTGGAGTTCTAGATGTCCCATTAGTGTCACTCCAAGTGCTAATGAAAGCTACGATCCATATCTACAACTTTCATGAAGACACCGGGACCAAATTCAGACGCAAAAGATGAGAAAAATGCAAAATACATCAGACAGCAGATGTTGTGCGCCTGGAGCGCGCCCTGCGCGCCTGGAGCGCATTTCTCAGATTTGGCCTCTGCCAACGCGCGCCTGGAGCGCGTTTTCCGCGCCTGGGACGCGCGACACGCACCAGCAACCATTAAAACGCAGATTTTTACTGTTTTAGGGATCTTTTTGACTCTTGGGAACTTGGGAGACTTGTGCCCTAGCATAGAAACTCAAAGACGGCCGTTTCTAACGCCATTGAAGCAGTTTTATCAAGAATCATCCATGAATCATTCTTGTAATTCTTCTTTAATCCTTATCTTTTGTATCTTTTTCATGAGTAACTAAAGCCTATTTGTTAGGGATGAGTGTAACCAGATGAAACCCTTATTTTTCTGATTTGATTTCTAGTTATATGAATGAGTTTATTGAATTGTTTTTCACATCTTTGTGCTTAATGCGTTTTATTGCTTGATCAACATTAAAATGTTCTACGATTTGTATTTTGAAACGGAAGTGGACTTTACGAATACTTGAGATGAGAAATTCATGAATTTGTAGTCTAGGGATAGATGCAGGTCATGAAACCAATTAAATTAGTTGCAAAGCAATAATTTACAAGAGATTTTCTATACGGTAATGCTTAATTCTAATCTTAAATCCACTAAGGAATTAGGGGTTACTTTGGAATTAAAGGTTCTGTCACTAAGACATTAGGGCAAGAATAATAAAGAGAATTCGGTAATAATTCAATAAAGGAATTCAGTAACTAGGATCAAATTAGACACCAAGGTTGGATTCGAAGTGAAACTCATCCCTGACATTTTTCTCATTATAAAAGATCAATTTTATTATTGTTGTTAATTTCAAACATTATTTCAATCAACTTGGGAACCTTTTTGTTCAATTCTAGTAATCAAATATAATTCAATAGTAAAACGCAATCCTTGAGTTCGACACTCGATACTACCGTTTTATTATTACTTGCAACGATTCAGTACACTTGCTGAAACACAATCAAAGAGATTGTAGCCATTGCCCCAAGTTCATAATAAAGAAGATCAAGCTTTTATTGATGATTTTAATACTGACTCAGATCAAGATGAGGATTTTGATTCTTTCGAAATATAAAAAAGTGAGTTTTGTTGACATCCAAACAGTTAAAAACAAATTTCATAGGTTGAAATAACAATTTCTCCATTTAATAGCACGTTGCTTTCCCGCTTCTTGCTTTCCCCATTTGTGTTCCCCATTTATGCCTTAAGGTTACCCACTTCTGCGTTACCCACTTCTTCTGCCAAGTGCGTTACCCACTTCTGGCTTAATTGGCTTAACGTTTCCTGCTTAAAGTTCATCCCTTTTTTGATAAAAAGGAAACAAAAACAAAACAAACGTCTTCCATTCAAAAAAACACTCTGCGATATAAAAAAGGGTTTAAAAGAGAAAAACAGAGAGACCACTTTGATAGAAAAGGCAACCACCAAAAGAGAAAAGAGATGAGTAACTCAATTCCCGAATTTGTTAAATCAGTATCAGAAAAACATCGATTGTGCATGCGTTAACCGTTAGATCGGGCTGCATTTTGGGCAGCAGGTTCACAACATTCAGATCCATGTTTTCAACGGTCGGATCGGTGAAATGATGTTCAGAAAGGGAGAAATTGTGCTCGCACAACAGCAGGTGTGAAATGAGTGGGACAAGAGTTTGTGAAGCGTAATTCTAAATATAACTTTAGTAATGGTAAGGGCATCACTCCATCCGCTTTCCTACTCGAATTATATGTGATATAAATGTATCGTGATGTTATGTATTGGTTTTGTTTGTGTGTTATCTTTAAAATGAATATTAATAATGGTTGTGCTTGATATGCTCAGATTGTGGAAAATGAATGTTATATCATACGTTGTTATAATGGTTGTGTTTGACATATTGTGGTTATTCAAGGTGATTACTTTGGGTCTAAACTAGGTTGGTTTACAACAAGGTTGAATGATTTTGGACGTTCTGATTGAGTGATCTATACTGTTACTAACAAAAGTATCTACATTCATGCATTCATAGTTGTGTGGTGCGTCCATAATTGGTTGGATCCCACAGATCCTTGCGGGGATGTTGAGCTAGTGGTGTTGCTCGGAAGGACCCAAGAAGCTCGAGTTAGTGGTGTTGCTTGGAAGGACCCACGAAAGCCCTTGCGGGGGAGGTGATATTCTGGAATCATGCATTTACATATAGTTTAACAAATAGGATTTTTGCATTTTTGATTTGTATCTTTGGTGCGTTGTGATTTTTAACTGTTAAATGAAATATATGATTTATTTATATTTTTGTTATAACAACTATATATGCATGCATATTTGCTCTGTATTTGTTTTTTGGAGATGACCCTTACATTTGACAGGACATCACATATAGTGTTACTTGAGTGAATAATGTCACGGTCAACACAATAGGAAAAATGCGAGGAAGTACAATAACATGCAGTTGGAGGCCCCGATATGCTTTTGTGCTGGGGTTAGACTCGTTGGGTGAGTTTTCCACAAGTCCAAAGTTTATGACCAACTAGGATTTATGTTTGGGTAGTAAAACAACAATAGTTTTGACTCTAAGAGTTTCTTTTGTTTAACGTATTAAATTTACTTTTAGTGATTGTAAATACTTTGATTCATTATTTGTAAAATATAACTAAAAATATTATTAATTGACTTTAAGGTAAATAAGTATTTAAGATAATCATAAATAAATAAAAACGAATATGTATTTTTACGTTTAAAATTTCGTTAGTTGATGTCTCGAAAAAGCGGGATGTTACAATTTTGATACTGACTCAGATCAAGATGAGGATTTTGATTCTTTCGAAATATAAAAAAGTGAGTTTTGTTGACATTTTCGAAACTTTTGTTAAACATGAAACTTTCGAAACGTAATTTTCCAGAAAATTTGGACAATTTTGAAACTTCTGATAAATGTGAAAGTTTCGAAATGTAAGTTTCCATGATTTTTTGAAAGTTTCGATACATTTGAGAAATTTGAAACTTTCGAAATGATATTTTTCCAGAATTCATCAAAACTTTCGAAAGTTTTGATGAATTTGAAATCTTCAAAACACAAATCTTTGAAGCATTCAAATTTTCGAAGTAATACAATTTCGAAAATTTTAAAAAATTCAAAACATTCGGAAATTTCAATTTATAAGAAATTATCGAAATGTACATAATTATTTTAATAATAATTAAAATTTTATTTTAAAAGATAAATTTACAACATTATTATTAATTAAATTTATTACTCTTTTTGAAATGAGGTATGAGTAGAGTTGCGGTTCCTATTTCAAGAACAATTATAGATTCTACAGAAAAATTTACCATCAATCAAGTATTATTATTGATAATTCACCACGGATCAAATTTTTATTATAGATATGTATTTGATATTTTATTTGAAACATATTTTGTAGGTATTTTCCTCTTGAGAAACTGTATTTGTATTTCAAAATCAAAATCAACAGTAACTTGTTCTCACAAGAAAAATTGTCCGTTTAAACTCCGATGTATGTCGTTAAATATCGGTGAAGGATGAAAAATTAGTGTTCGTTGTGGAACACACAATCATGATTTACTGGATACTTTAACCGGTCGTTCATATTTGGGACATTTAAACAAAGAAGCGATGAAATTTGTCAATGACATGACAAAGTGTAAGCTTGCACCGAGATTCATTTTGAATGCTTTAAAAGAGAGAAATAAATATAATCTCACGTGAGAATTCATATGTTCTGAGAGATATATTTTGGACGCATCCTGATTGTATAAAGTTGTTAAACATGTTTCATTTTGTTTTGATATGTGATAGTACATACAAAAAAATAGATATTGGTTATCATTACTTGAAATTATCGGTGTCACATATACTAGTTTGACATTTTCGATTGAGTTTTCTTACTTGGAACAAGAGAAACAAGATAACTTTATCTAGACATTTGAAATGGTAAGACAATTGTTCATCTCCAAGAATTTAATTTCTAAAGTTATTGTGATTGATAGAGATCTTTCCATGATGAATGCTATTAGTGTTGTATTTCCTAATTCAATTCATTTGCTATGTCATTTTCATATTGAAAAAAGTGTTGGGGGCAAGATGCAAAAAATATGTGAAAAAGGATAGACAAGATGAAGTAATGGATTTATGGGAAAAAAATTGTATATTCGACTAGTGTGGAGGAGTATGATCATCACTTGCAACACTTTGAGCTAGTGTGTGTCGATATTATCCTTTTGGTTGATTATGTGAAAGATTCATGGTTGACACCTTACAAAGAAATATTTGTCATGGCTAGGACCAATAGAGTGATGCATTTGGTGAACACAACATCTAACAGGTATTTTTAAATTATGATTTGTTTTGTTTTAGAAAATATAATTTACTAATTTATGTGATTTGTTTTAATTTGTGTTATTTAATTTATTTGTAGAGTTGAGTTTGCTCATTGGAGATTGAAAAATATTCTGCAAACTAGTTTTGGTGACTTGTGTAAAAGTTGGGATGATGTGAATATGATGTTGAAGAACTAAGTATGTATCATTAAATCATATTTTCAGAAAACCATCCTCGATGTTCAACACGAGTATAATTCACCATTTTTTCAAAGTCTACATCATTGTGTATCAAGGAAATATTTTTAAAAAATTGACAAACAGTTAAAGAGGGTGAAGATTGTAGGTACTGACAAAACAAAATGTGGTTGCTCAATCAAAACAACTCATGGATTACCATGTGCTTGTGAGTTGGCAAAGTTGCAGATATCTGATAATGTTATCCCTTCAGATAAAATTCATGTTTTTTGGAGAAAATTGAGCATTGAGCATGAATTGAAGGATGAAGAATATTTATCATAATATGACTTTTCAAAAAAGATGGTAGCAATGAAAGCGTAAATGAAGAAACAAGATATTGTTGGTCAAAGGATATTCAGGGCAAATGTGCGTGAACTTGTATTTCCACATACAACATCAATACTTGCACCACCTGATAAGGTGAAAACCAAGGGAGCTAGTAAAAAGAAAAAAGAATTTGATACTTCTCGTGATCCTTCATATTGGCAGCATGTTGATGCATATCAAGAATCTGCAAAGCAACCATCTCAACATCCTATAAATCAATCAACATAGTATTCTGCAAGACAACCATCTCAACATTCTGCAAATCAATCAACACAGTGTTCTGCAAGGCAATCATATAAGATGCATTTTCCTACTTTTATACATCAGTATATTGAGGACATAATAGATATTGTGCCTGATGGAAATTGTGGGTTTCGTGCAAATGCAGCATTGTTAGGTTGGACGTAAGAATCTTGGCCTTTAGTTCGAACACAATTGGATAAAGAGATCAATCTACATGAAGACCTTTATTCCAATGTTTTCGATGACAGTGTTGAACCATTGCAGAACTCATTGAAAATTTCAGGATTCCATGCTCAAGGAAAAGATAAGTGGATGACTATACCAAACTTGGGTTACGTGATAGCAACAGGATATAATGTCATATTGGTGTCGTTGTCTCGTAATCTGAATATAACATTCTTTCCGCTAAACAAAGCACCATCAAAAGAGTCTTCTCTTATCTCTTTACTAGCAATTAGATTCGTAAATGAAAATTATTGGGTATAGGTAAAATTTATGATTGGTAGTATTGTTTAATAAATTAATGTTTAATATTTTCTTGTTCAAATAAATTAATGTTTAATATTTTCTTGTTCAGATCAAATTGAAGTCTGATTTGCCTTTGCCACCTACCTCACAAAAATGGAGAGACTTTTGTAGTGAGTGTGCAAAAACATGGGAAATAGCTTATGTAGGACGTATGAAGCATTGGGAACACATTGATCCATCATTTATCAAATCATCTTGTATTTCATTAAATGAATATTAGAATATATGTTTGAACATTTTATCATTTATGTTTTAGAATATATGTTTGAACATTTTATCATTTATGTTTTAGAATATATGTTTGAACATTTTATCATTTATCATTTACGTTATTGGTAACCAGATAAAGTTGAACATGCAAAATAACTCAAAATAAATGCGTATTAACTCAAAATAAAAACTCATAAATAACACAAAATATTAAAATAGAAATTAATGTTCAATATTTATCATACATAACACAATCATTAATCGTCGTTCGGGAACATGCGATCTAACTCATTTAATATGTCATGAACTTCACTAAATGGAGCTACCAAATCTATGACACTACGTACAAGTTCAGATGCTCTACAGACTCGTGTCGATGATGGACCAAAATGTACAGAAGATGATGGACCATGTGCAGCAGTAGTAGGTGGACTCGAAGGTGCAATAGCAAAAGTTGGAGGGAGGATCAGAGGATGTGAATCATTTAAGTACCATGCATAGTAGTTTACAGTGACCTCTCTAGAAAAGTCGCTACAGGATATAAGCTCCGAAAGGCCGCTACAGAATAGTAGTCTGTCACTCCCAATCTATAATGTTCGGTAGCCGAGGAGCATCACGCGGAATGCACTGAATATGACCAAACTGTCGAAGACATCGCTCTGGCAGATATGGGACTAAGACTCCACCAATCGATGGTATCCGAAGAACATCTAAATCAATACAAGATCATCATCATATGGTGTAAACACTACATCCTCGAGCAACAAAGCATCAAGTCTCCGACGATATGTCATCAATCCACCTTCAACAACATGTTTTGCAATCCACCTACATGCTCTTGGAAGATGTCCAGGATTCTCTCCTCTATCGCCCCGCTTACAGATGCTAGGGAAGTGCTCGTAAATCCAGCACTGCATGATAAATAACACCACATATAACACAAAGAAAAACCAATGACGTGGTACCCCACAAATAGTCCCGACAATGATCTAAATCAATAAACAAACTAATGTATTTCGCCTCCACACGCGTCTGTGTTTTATCGACGAAAATAGTGTTGTAAACTAAATGCAACAGGTACGTTCTAGCCGCACACTCAAACTGGGTAGTTTGAATGAGACGACTATATAAACCATGCAACCATTGCAGTCTATATTGGGCACATTTATTATAATTAATCTCAGCACATGCTTCCTCCCATGTTGCACCTAAGTACTCATGTGCAGCTCTTGCAGCATCATTAGTTTTCATATTCACATGTGCATCAAAATATTTACCATGGGGTGAGATGTGAAGAAGAGTTGCGTTATCGTTCAACGTGATGGTCATCTCTCCAAATGGAAAATGAAATGAGCTGGTTTCTCTATGTCACCTTTCAACAAATGCAGATATCAGACCAACATCAACCATAGTGAGGTAAGCTGTAGACAGATGTAGCAGTCCAGATTCCCGAATCCAATGCTTTAGTGGATCTGGCACAAAAACTTCAACAAACTTCTTCAGCTTCAATCCATGACTAATAACCTTTAACGACCCACGATCTTGCGAGTAATTACAGAACAAAACAATAAATACTTATTCTTATTTAAATAAAAAATTAATTAAATATAATAAAAAATTAATTAAAATATGCCTCTCATTCTCATATCCTCCGAGCCACGTTATGTTCATACTATGTCAACACAGATGTCACCACCGGTCTTTTGGGGAATCAGGGCTAATGATCCTGCTCAGACTCAATATCATCAGCATCATCAATATCATCAACATCATCATGCGCAGGCTCAACATACTACTCCTCAGCATGCTCCATCTGTGCAGGCTCAGTAGGCTCAACGACATCATCCTGAACATCTTGTCTATGACGACGCTGCCTAATTGAACGATTTGTTTCATTTCGTCGTCTGTTTGATGCTGTATGTGGAATTATCTCTACTCCATCACCACTATCACCTCTCACGCTTCGGGCAATGTTGCGAATAATTTAGCCAAAAACACCTCTCATTCTTGGCACTATAATATATTAATATATCAATAATAAAAAAAACAAATAAATAAAATAAATAAATAAAACAAAAACAAAATTCATTTCGGAACTTTCGTATTGTTCCCAAATTTTCGAAATTGGATTCGGAAGCTTCATTGAACACCAAACTTCCGAACCAATTTCGGAACTTTCCATGAATTCCAAAGTTTTGAAACATTCAAATACTTCATGTTTCTGAAATTCACATTTCGAAAGTTTCAGGTTGTTAGAAAGATTAGAAGGTTTCTACATTTCGAAAGTTTCATGTTGATGGAAAGTTTCGAAAGTTTTAAAAATTCTAGGACAAAATGCACTTCGAAAGTATCAGTTTGTTAGAAACTTTCGAAAATTTGTGGGCTCTAGAAAAAATATGGTTTCGAAGGGGGGTCTTACTTTTGTGTTTCGAAAGCTTGCAAATATGTGATTCGGACAATTGAAAGTTTCGAATGAAATGTGCGAAAAAATGAAAAGTAAATTTTTTGGAGGTTTTTATAGATAACAACATGGACAAATAGTATTTTCAATGAAGATAGGGGTGGGAAGTATATGTGGGGGTGCACGGTACAATTCTCAATTTCAAGTGGACCTACTTTATTTTTCTTTTCTTTTACTAATTACATTTTGGAAAGTTTATCATGTACTGTATCTAGGGATGGGAATAGGCTAGGCCGTCCGACAGGGGCCTATGGCCTGGCCTACTTATGGCCTGGCCTGTTTAATAAAAAGGTCAGGCTCAGGCTATTTTTAAAGCCTATTTATGTAAATAGGTCAGGCTCAGGCTTGTAAAAAAGCCTATTAGGCCTGACAGGCCGGCCTATATATATTTTATATGTATTTCATTCTCTATTTTTTCTTCTTCTAATTTCCATTGCACTCACTCCAACAAACATGTATGAAAACAAATTTTTTATAAAAACCGATATTATTTATTTGTTACTTTATATTTTATAAAAACCAATACTATTTATTTGTTATCTTTATATATATTATTAATATATAAATTTAGAAACCCTAATTGTTTATTATTACTTAATATGAGTTTGTTTGAGAGGTAATATTTCGATTTGTTTAGAGGTAATATTCTGAGTTGTTTGAGAGATAATAATAGGTGCGTTTAATTCAATAAAAATTTATTTTTTAAAATCAAAAACTATTTTTTAGGGTTTAAAAGGTATTTGTTTCATATTTTTAAAAAAGTATTTTGTTAGAAAAATCATTTTTTTTTATTTAATATATATATACATATACACATTAGTATTGGTATATAGAGAATCATATAAATTGATATGTGTAGAGCATCATGTAACTATAGATAATTGTTTATTTATTACCTTTATATATATATATATAATTACATGTTGCATGAGAGGATTTGTTTGAGAGGTAATAATCTGAGTTTGTTTGAGACCATTTGTTTGAGAGATAATAATGGATGCGTTTGTTTTAATAAAAAAATTTATTCTTTTAAACCAAAAATCATTTTTTAGGGTTTAAAGGGTGTTTGTTTCATATTTTTTTTAAATTATTTTATTAGAAAAATTATTTTTAATGTGAATAAGGCTTTTAAATAGGCTTACAGGCCAGGCCATGATAGGCCGTAGGCCAGGCTCAGGCCGAAAAAAAAGCCTATCATAGGCCGTAGGCCAGGCTTAGACCTCAAAAATTCATCGTAGGTCAGGCTCAGGCCTTTCAAAGCCTGGCCTGGTCTGACCTATTCCCACCCCTAACTGTATCCCACACTCATATTCCTACCACCATATTTTATACAAACTACTCATTTTACAATTTTTTAAAATAATAATAATAATAATTTTTTCTATCCCATTAAATTTAATTTGAGTTTCAACCTTTTTTTTAAAGTTTTCCGGAACACATGATTTTTATTTGAACTTTGTACTGAAAAACTTGAAAAAAGTTCAAAAATACATTTGTGTACTAGAAAATTTGAAAAACGTTTTTCGGTATAAAAAGGTTACTAACCCTACTAAAACACACGTACCGAAATTTAAAAAAAAAAATTGAAATACAAAAAACATGTTTTTGTTTTATACACAATTTAAATTTTTTAAAACATGAATTCCTAAAAAAATTTTTTTTAAGTTTTTCGGAACGTCAATTGAATTTACTAAGATAAAGAAATTTATTTTTGTGAAAAAAAAAAATACGAGTACAAGTGTGGGGTACAGGAAAAGTCTTCTACATTTTGTTGTTTTACTATGTCTGAAATATAAATGTGTAGTCCAAACTCAAATTGGTGACTTTTCCAATCTTGAGTTTTAGGGGCTGGTGTTATCGAATATAAGTGTCTTTGGTTTTTAGTAAGACAATTAGAAATTAGTTAGGACTATGATAAGAGTTAGTTATTTAGTGTGTTGTTAAGTTTTCCTCAATTTCAAGATTTCAAACCTCTTTTGATCAATTCTCTCCAAATATCTATTTATAAACTTTAATTTTTAATTTTTCTTTAAGACTACTATCTCAACAATTGCTAAAACTATATAATATTATGCCTTGTCGATAATATCGTATACCTGAACTTTAAAAAATTGCATTTATATCCTTAATTATGCATATTGACCACTCTAAAATTTTATATTTGCACCTTGTGTCCAAAATAAATATCTATTTTATGTACAGCGACTATCTTCTCTAAGATTAAACCTAATTTCTCTCAACTATTATCTCCTCTCCACACCGACCATTGTGAGTTTGTGAAATTTGTTGCAACTACCAGGCACCACCACCAAAGCCCCAAAGTTAAAATATTGAATCTTGATGTTAGGGTATTTTTGATGTTCATGTTTTGTGATTTACTGATTTAGGAACTCAATTTGTTTAAAATGGTTGATTTATTGATTTTCGGAATTCATTATCTATTAGGATTTAACCTGATGTTAGGATTTTAGATTTTAGGAACTCATTACTGATTTTGTGATTTACAACGATACTAAAATATCGTTTGTTGGTAAACGTTGCGGAATTGATCATTAGCTGACACAATTGTGAGAAATTCTAGGTTTTTTTTTACTACGCCTCCTAATATTAGAAAATATGATTGTGGATATGAGAAGCACAAGAAAAAGAAAAAACTTGAAGATTTAACTCAATCTCAAGCAGGAGGTCTTGATAAATTTTTCATAAAAGAACCACTAATTTTAGTTGATAATCATAATGTTGATAATATTGATGTTGAAATGCTTGATTATGTTAAAAATATGATCACTTGGTATAAGTTGTGTCAAAAGCCGAAAAATAGTCAATTTATTGATAAAACGACTCAAAGATTGTTTATAATAAGAAATTGTACCAAAATAGCAATAAAAATATTTTGGATTTAATTGAAATGTTAGCTGAATTTGACTCAATTGTCCAAAAGCATGTTACATGTATTATTATAGATGATAAGGTTCACTTCCATTATCTTGGCCATAACATAACAAATGAGTTAATATTTTTACTTAGTTTTGCAATTAAAAATGAAATTGTTAGAAAAATCAAGTTTTTGATTCTCTTAATAAGATATTTGAGCAATACGAAGAGTATGATAATTGATAGCATTTCAGCAAGTGTACTGAATCGTTGCAAGTAATAATAAAACGGTAGTACCGAGTGTCGAACTAAATGATTGCGTTTTACTATCGAATTATATTTAATTATTAAAATTGAACAAAAATTTACCAAATTGATTGAAATAATATTTAAAATTAACAATAGTAATAAAACGGATCCTTTATAATGAGAAAAATGTCAGTGATGAGTTTCACTTCGAATCCAACCTTGGTGTCTAATTTGATCATAGTTACTGAATTCCTTTATTAAATTATTACTGAATTCTCTTTATTATTCTTCCCCTAATGTCTTAGTGACAGAACCTTTAATTCCAAAGTAACCTCTGATTCCTTAGTGGATTTAATATTAGAATTAAGCCTTATCGTACAAGAATTCTCTTGTAAACTATTGCTTTGCAACTAATTTAATTAGTTTCATGACCTACATCTATCCCTAGACTACAAATTCATGAATTTCTCATCTCAAGCATTCATAAAGTCCACTTCCGTTTCAAAATACGAATCGTAGAACATTTTAATGTTGATCAAGCAATAAAAAGCATTAAGCACAGTGATGATAAAAGTAATTCAATAAACTCATTCATATAACTAAAAATCAAATCAGAAAAATAAGTGTTTCATCTTGTTACACTCATCCCTAACAAATAGGATTTAGTTACTCATGACATATATATAAAAGATAAGGATTAAAGAAGAATTACTAGAAGGATTCTTGATATTACCCCTCCAATAGTGTTAGAAACGGTCGTCTTTGAGTCTCTCTGCTAGGGCACAAGTCTCCGAACTTCTCAATTGTCAAAAAGATCCCTAAAAAGTGAAAAATTGCGTTTTTAATGAATCTTGTCGCGTCCACACGCCCTATGTGCAAAAAACGCGCTTCAGGCGCGCGCTGACAGTGCTGAAAGGCAAGAAATATGCCTCAGGTGCGGCTGTTGCGCTTCAGGCGCACAACATCTGTTGTCTGACTTATACTGCATGTTTCTCCTCTTTCGAGTCTTAATTTGGTTCTAATGTCTTCATGAAAGTTGTAGCTATGGATCGTGGCTTTCATTTGCACTTGGTGTAACTCCAATTGGACATCTACAACTCCAGATATGGCTGAAATACTCCACATAGGTCAGGTTGATTTCTCACCAAAATTCAGCACTGCACTAAGACAATACGCATTGTAAAATTACGAAAAAATCCCTACTTAATCAATGAAATAAAAACACAAACATTTTATTAACTCAAAGAACAAAAATCAACAAAATATATCAAATAACTCTTTAATTTAACTAATGATTGAAGATAAATAAGACTAAAACAATGAAAAAATATGCATATGATGAAAAGTCATCAATAGTATTTTTGGTTTCTTGTTTACTTCTCACAAGTTACAATCACTGGACGATGCAACTTTGAAGTCTTGTTATTGTAATTTTGAACAGGTATTGAAACATAATGATCAATCTAATATTAATGGGAATAAGTTATGCGTGGAGTTAAAATTACTCAAAAATCTTGCTTGAAGAAAAAATTGGAGCTATTGATATATTATGACTTTTGAGAGACTTAAATTGTTTTTCTAATATAATTATTGTATATTAAGACTTTTGAGAGACTTATTGTTGATTATTACCGTAACAGTTGCTTCTTTAGAAAGAAATTTTTCAAAATTGAAATTGTTGAAGTCTTACTTGCGGTCTACCATGTTACAAGAAAAACTTAATGGATTAGCATTAATAGCAATTGAGAATTATCTTTTCGAGACAATACAATGTAAAGACCTGGTTGATGAATTTGCTTCAAAAGTGTTAGAAGAATGAATCTTTTTAAATAGCAAGAAGGTTAGCTTGATGTTATTTATAATTTACTTATTTTGATAAATTTAAATAAAATAATTTGAATTTTTGTTTTTTCATTCGATACAAATATAACATTTTAAAATAATTTATAATTTTTAAAATTGTATTTTTTTTATTAGAAGTTCAATTTTTTAGATTCGCAAAGGATCTCCAAATACATTAAGAGATACTCAAATTATGACCTTGACAATATATGATATTTAAACTTTTCGTATTGTTTGAGTTTACTACTCATACCACCCTTTGAAAATCATTTGCATATTTTTCTGTAGCATCTTGACAACAAATCCACTTGTATACAACATTGGAAAGCAACAAAAGTAATAAATCATTGGCAAGCTACAAGTCAGTACAAACCTCTTTTATTTGCTCATAACAAAAGTATGATTGCTAATAGAGACTAATGGTTATTGAGCAGTAATCTTTACTTTTATATTAAAAGCCAAAACTGACCAACATTAATGAACAAAGGCAACACAAAATGTAATTTATCAACATGCTTAAATTTTAAAAACTGGGAGTGAGTAAGAGTACTTAAAAGCAAGTGTTATTATCAAAATATATCCAGACAATAGTGACCAATTAATAACTTATGATTTCATAACCAGTTACTTTGGTCTATTCGATCAAGTAGCAAACCTACTATATGTGGTGAATCTGTAATAGTAGAAGTAGCTCAAATATATGATATGAAAGTTGAGATAATAAAGGAACACACCGTGACATGTTTTGATTAGAATCTAGCAATATAAAGTTGACCTTGGTAAGTGTAATAGTTAGTCAATTCAATATATTATTTTGATTCTCATCAGTTAAACTCTCTAAAATCTATGTGTGTGTGAGTGATAAATCTTTAGATGATTGAGTGAATTTTCTCCAACAATTGGTAGTCGAGGCCGCTTCGCAAAATTCATGGCAACTTCAACGAGTACCAGCCAACTTACCAGTGCTGAAAGGCAAGAATTATGATCGATGGGTGGTGCAAATTAATGAGAGTGACATTCATATTCCAAGATGTTCTTGAGATAGTGACTGAAGGATGTCTGCACTAGATGATGGTGCCACTGAAGCTCAAAGTTTAACAAATTGTGGAAAAAAAGAAGAAGGACGTTCATCAATGTGATGATGAAGATAGTTTTGAGAAGATTGTGCAATGTGAAACATCAAAGGATGGGTGGGAGACATTTGCAAAGACTTATTGTAGACATTGAGAAGATAATACTTGCCCTTTCAAATGAATGATCAAGAAACTGTGGCTGAATATCTTGTCAGGTTAGTGGCACTAACAAATCAAATATGCAATAATGGAGAAGTGGTGCCAGATCAAATGATTTCATATGAATATCTTTTCCAGAGCGTGCATTTTCCTGATTGCATTGACTAGATTTATTTAGTTTCCTCTAATCTTTTTACTTCCTCTGGTGACTATCTTTTTGTCACTTCCTCTTGTCACTTTTCTATAGTGGGTTTTCTTTAATGGTTTCCTCTTGTAGGTATCCTCTAATCGCATCCTCTTGTAAATTTCTCTGATTTTCTTCTTTTCATACTTAGTGAATTTTCTTCTTTGCATACTTAGTGAAGCCAAATTTATTGTTCTCATGAAATACTTTTGTTAACATCAAAATTATAACTATAAAACCAATTTGATTCCAATAATCTCCCTATTTTTAATGATGTCAAAACTGTATTTTTTATAACAACTTTTCTTTTAATACTTTGAGCCCCCCTTACTTAAGGATCCCCTTAAGTCTAAGTATTTTTATCTCCCCACATTATCAAAACATCTTTCTCTCTCTTTTGTCATTAGACAAAGAAACTAGAAAATGAAACTTGCCTTTTTTATTTATTAGATTGTTTATAGAATGAATATAACATAAACACATAACATAGCACATGAACATAAAATATAAAATGTATCCTAATAAGAAACTAAACTACTCTAAGTTTGGCACAACATCAATTAGGTAAAAAGATAAGGTTTAGGTTTTTCCTAATGAAGTCAAACCTATCTTCAGCTAGTGGTTTGCGAATATGTCAGCTCGTTGGTGTTCAGTATCTACAAATTAGATATTAAGTACTCATTTTTTTTAACAAAGTCCCCAATTAAATGGTGTTTGATTTCTGTGTGTTTGGCTCTAGAATGAAGTATATAATTTTTTGTTAGGCAAATGTCGGAAGTGTTGTCCCAATATATGAGAATGTTGGTTTCTAGGGTCTTGTAGTCTTCTAGTTGGTGTTTCATCCAAAGTAATTGAGAACTACAACCAGCTAGTGAAATGCCATTAGCCTCAGCTATTTACTTCGTAAGGTGGTTCTAAAGTAATGAGTTGCTTTTATTAGTAGAATTAGTTATTTATTTAGTTAGTTTTGTAAAGCAATATGAAAATACCATTATTTGTATCCTTCTTATAAGGGATTTGGAGTTCGTCCAGAATTATATATGCAAATATAGTCAGTAAATACGTATTCGGTCTCTAATTTATTTAGTTTTCACATTGTTTTAGATTCCTACAAATTGAACTACACATTTTCAGTTTCAAGCAAAAGCTATGTAAAAACTTGAGAAAATTGAGTCCAAAATTGATATGTGTCTTGACATAACAACAAAAACGTATATTGAGAACACATATCATAAAAATAGAGAAAGGTATATTTTTGGATTTTATTACGAAGAATTACTTAATTAAGAGCACATAAATGAACTTTTGAAACATGATGAGTTGTCTACTACTATCATCAACATGTACATTATGTACTGTTAAATAATTTATTTGAGATAAAAATTTCTTTTACTTGCATCACTGCTACATTTATCAGTAATTAATCTAATTTAATATTTTTATTGAAGGTATTTGTGTGAGTAGTTGGTGTGCCTGCGCTAATTGACAGATAAATTTTCGTTCTTCTCTCCCCATAAGCTATCAATCTTTCAACTTGATCTAATTAGAGTAAAAAAATTTGTTGTTGATCTACTTGTGGAAAATAAAGAAAATGATAAGTTGTTTATTATGCTATATAATTCAGGGTAATTAGATATTCTTTCTCTATATCTTGTTTATGATACCTTATCAGTTGTAAAATAATTTGTCAATCAATTTTTTGTTGTTATAGGCAACATTAAGTGTTGTTTGTCATCAATGTTACCACATAAATTATATATTATTTGGATCCACTACACGATCTGCTCCAATAAAGATCACAAAAGAATAAGTTTTCATAAGCTAAAAATATGGAAAGGTAAGAAACCTTTCTCAACTAACAAGCACAAATCCTACCAAATTTAGGTACTAAAGGATAAAATTGTTTATGTAGCAGATGTTCTTAGCAACAAAGTTGAAACACCAGTTATGGTACCTGAACAGTGAATACTCACAACTCGTGATGGCAGAAAAGCTTATGGCCCAAGATCTGATTCTGGTGGAAGGAGGATTGGTCAGCACAATATACATCAGAAGAACAAGAACTATCAGATGAACCAGAACTTAAGTTAGTTAGTGTTGTAGCTTACAATTCCTTCATTTTGATGAGATATCAAGGCCATGTCAATACTTTAACAAGACAAATGCTATCAAATATTAAGGTTAAATAAGTTTTTATATCCAATAAAGTTTTGAAATTTTGTTTTTAATTTTTACAAAAAATTCGATTTAATTCCTCAAAATACGATTTCTTAGTCCATTTAACATTTAAAAAATTTCATATTTAATTCCTCAAAAGTAAAAAAATTATAAATTTGTGTGAATGAACTTTTAATAATATTCAAAACATATTTGCAAAATATCATTCAAAAATTTAAAAGTTGAAGAATGTTTTGTTCTACTAATGATTAAAACAATTTGTAGAATAATTTTTTTGAGACTAAAAAATATGATTTTTTACGGGAGACTAAAAACTTATTTAAATTTAAATATATATTATTTTTTTCACTTAACCCTCACATAATCCACAATGACACTAGAATATATTATGATCGTAGAAATTTGTCTGTGGGAAGCTACTCGGAGAATTTTTGCTTTTGGTAATCATAAAAAAAAATCTCATCAGTCTTGAAAATGGATATATGAAATGTGAGTTTTAAAGATTATATTGGGTTTGTTAGCTGATGATAAGGATTGACACAAATTAGGAGTTTGTTTGTCAGATTATTGAACATGAGTACAATGGGAAAACCAAGGTTCGGAATTTTAGATGGAAATTGTTATTATATGACATTCTTTATCGTTGGTGAATGACGTTAAATATCTAAGGTTTATGGCTGCTTGATTTGAAAGCTGTTTAAATTTAATATGAAGGATAATTGAAAATTAAATTATGCAACATTAGTCAATATAATTGTATGAATTATAGAAGTGTATGCATGGTTTTAACTATATAAGTCTATGCTAAATTTTTCTTGATATATTACACTTCATTATTATTGTTGTTATCTTATTTTTTTGGTGGGCAGAACTACAAATTGAAGATAAACAATTGCAAAACCTATGTCTCATAGAATTAAAGTGAAACTCACTATATTTATATTTATACATTATTAGTTTACATAGAATTTGCATTGAAAGTCTTGTACACATGAACAAATATAATTTTAATGATGAAACATGCATGCATTTAAATGTATACATGTTCTCTTTTAGTTTCAATCGAGTTGAATTAATGCTGTTAGCAAAATTCAAAACCAAGTTAAGAAAAGAAAGCAATAATGTTTTTGCATTTAGAAGAAACTAGAAAAAACTGAAATACATAGTCTCCAAGCATTTATGATTATTGCATTATACTAAAAAACACATCTTACTTTCATATTTGAATGGAAGTAAATGGAATATGTACCTAATTGATTAAAAAAAAGGTCTCAATTAGCTTACACCCGCTAATCATTTCACACATTTTTTATAAGTTGAATAGAATAATATCTAAATACTTATTATTTACCGGCTGAACTAACCTATATTTCCAATTAAGAGTGTGCAAAAATATGGTTAATTGAACAATATTGATAAATTTGATCGTAATATATCACAAAAAACTAAACCATTTAAATAGTTTATGAATTGAACCACATATTTAAAACAATTCATTTAACTAAACTTAATTCAAAAATTATTTTAAAAGTTTTAAAATTTTTTTTTAACCTCAATTAAGATTTTTTTTCTTACAAAATTTTGTAAATTTATTTTTCTCAAAAAAAAAATATAGAAAATATTGAAAAAAAAATTTCAAAAAAAATTAAAAATAGTTAAATGTTTTCTTTATTGAAAATTTTTGAGAAAAAATTCAAAACTTTTTTATATATAATTTTCTCAAAAAAAATTTCCTAAAAAATCGAAATTTTTTTGCCAAAAGTATTTTGAAATTACTTTTCGAATTTTTTTTTTTATATTTATTTTTCTCAAAAATATTAATATTTTTTTATCAAAAGAATTTCAAAATTCTTTTTCCGAATAATTATTTTGAAATCGATTTTAACTAAAAATTTGTTGAAAATGGTAAAGTAGTTTATATTTATAAACCAGTTTTAAATCGATTCAGAACTGCACTGAACTTGATTTAAATGTGATTTTTAATAATTGAACCAAACCACTAATGTGGTCCAATACGGTTCGATTTTTGCACCATAAATACCTTTACTTCCAACTAACTTATACTTTCAATCCGCTTCTTTGTACCTTTCGCATCGTACTTTGCTTGCCTAATAATCAAAACAAAATGAGTTCCCAGTATATGCAACTAAGTTGTGATTTTCCAACTTATGTTAAAAAATATAATTTGGTTTTGGAAGTTTCAGGAAAACCAAACTTTCAAAATTTAATCTTTAATTATTTTGAAAATTTAATTTTTAAAAATTTCGAAAATTCATTCATTTCGAAAATTTGAAAATTTTGAAACTTACTTTTAATGTAAAAGTTTTAAAAACTTTGTACATTCTAAAAATTTTAAATTATACAAAAGTTTCGAAAATTAACTCACCTACAATTTCGAAAGTTAGATAATCAATCAAAGTTTTCGGAAATTTTGAAAAATTAGTTGTTAAATTTTCAAATCTATCAGGGTGAAGTGAGAGGTAAAAAGATTTCAATTTTATATATAATTAAAAGGGTAATATTGTATTTTCATGTGTTTTTGGAGAGGTGGTAGATACAAGTGAGAGATGGAAAATAAAAAAAACCAAAATAATTATCAAACCATACATGATTGGGCTTACATATTGCCAATCTGGCCAAATTATGAGGTGCCCAGATGCATGTAAGCGGGTGAAAAGAGAGGAAGTCTCTGTGAATATGGTGTTTATGTGTGTTTTCTAGCTAGGTGTTTTGTTTTTCTTGATTACAGTGTATTATTATTTTCTCATTTTATTGTAAGATATGATTGAATTTACTCTTCAATCCTTCACAGCAAACTGTCGACAATGGTTACTTGTGATGTTGAGATTAATAACATCAATAAATGTTTTATTATTGCGAAATAAAAGCTCTCATTGGTCCGCTCACAATTATTTTTTAAGTTTTCATCAATTAAAAACGTTTTAGAATCAAAGGGAGTGGCAATATTCCCTTCCTAACCGCATCCCAGTGTATTAATAATTTAATTATATTTCAAGATATCACAATGTATTAATAATTTAATTATATTTCAAGATATCGTTACATATTTTTACACAGTCAATGTCTAATAATTAAATTCTAAATAAATAGGTAAAATGTTTGAATTATATTTTGAAGAAAAAATATAATGATTATTTTATTATGATATATAAAACAATTTTTAATTTTTGAGTTCAAATTAGTTTAATTTATCTATTAATTATTTAGTAATATCATCTAAAAGACTAAAATTAATATAATTAATCATAAATTAGGTAATTGAGATCCATTTAAAATGACCTCTCTATATTTGTTTTTTCAAATGTATCGGTCAAATATTGAACTCCCGACCAAATAGTTAAATGATTCAAAATTCTATCATATATATATATATATATATATATATCACACTATGTTGGTATCAATTGCAAAGATATTATATATAAATTAATAAGTAAATAAATTGTGAATATTCAGTAAAAAAAAAGTTATGAACATATGTACAAATTAATCTATGTACCCTGCAAAATTTATGTAACCTACAACATATTTATAAAAGGAAATTTAATGAAACAATTTGCTGTATTTGACCCAATTCGCATTGTTGAATGAAGACCCAATTTATTTTATGAGTCATCGCACCAGATAAAATAGAATTGGGCTGGAGCGAACTACCCAAACGCATTCCATTTGTTGATGACATGAAATTGAAATATGCATATACAGTCATTGTAATTAATTTGTACCCAAAAAAATATAAATGACCTGTAAAAGGAATATAGAATTTTAGAAGAAAAAAATGAGTATAGAATTTTAAAATTTGAATATGGAACTCAACTGTGTAGTATTATACTATTATTATAGCACTACTAAAGCACTTAATAAGCAAGCATAATATTGAATATATAAAGTTGGAAAACATTACTATCTATATGAAGCATATATTTATGCTACGCTAGGTCCACATGCATGGCCTATTCAAACTCTTTCAATTGCACTTGTCTAGAACCGTCCACAATAATTTATTAGACATGTACGCCGTGTGTGAAATTAATTTGATTTGCACATATTAATATTAATAATGGGTCAATCTAGTATCAACCTTTAGTAAATATCTAAAGTGGAATATTAGAGAATTTATTTGTTAACTAAAAATGATAAGAGTTTACCTGTGAATCCTTTTTGAGATGTTTATATTAGACAAACCCATTAATAATTCATTATATGCATGTTTATTTAAATTTAAATGATTAACACGACATGGCTATATTTTTTCTATATGAGTAATTTTAATAAAAATTTGTATTAAAATTAATGTCATTTTTAGTTTTTAATATAATAATAATAAATTTGCAAATTAATGTATCTTTTTAGTTAATGTTATGTACATTGTTCCAAGATATATTATATTTCACTTTTATATTTATAATAGCCAAGTCAATTGTCAATTGAGTAGTTTTGTAAAATTATTATTTTCTCTTTTATTTAAAATTATTTTTTAATATATATAAAATGAGAAAATACGACACTCCATGCAAGATGAATGAAATAATTAACTTTATTAATCATACTAATTTTTTTTATCATTCTAGTTTTTAAGAAAATGGACCTTGATCAATAATCTATGTAATATAATCTGATAAAAAATTATTTCAACTAAAATTCAAAATTGTATTTTATGAGATGATTTGTTTTTAATTAAAGGTTATTAAATATTGAGGATCGATCTTACAGCATGTTTTTATTTAATTTTATAATCACACTTAGTACTATGATAAAGGATTTGACATAGGGAACAATTCAAACTCTAGCTAATTATTAGAATTAAGTTGACTTGGGAGAATACAGCTATTAATTGACTATAAATTTAAATCCAACATTGACGTTGTTTGAACAAGTTGAGAGTATTTATCTTCCATGATCTAGTCCCCATGCAATTGTGAAATGTTCATTATGCATATATGAAGCTTCCACGCAATTCAAATATGAAAAAAAACTAGTAGGGACCACTACGTAGCTAAAATGTTTGAATTTCGTATGCATGATTTTTATTGGCTGGCTTTTTATTCCATAGCATGCAAATATAGAACCTCATCATCATCTTAATAGAGAACAACAGGGGAAACATAGGAGACATGCAGGGATTAAAATTTACCTAATTAAATGTGTGGAGTTGAATTTTACCGTACGTGTGTACATGCATTAAGCAATACCTTAATTAATTTTTTTTACTAATCCTAATTAGGATTAATTGTAAGTCACGTTATCGCAGCGTCTCTAATGCATTAATTATCGCCATTTCCTGCATGCAAAAACCGACAGCTCCCGCTCACTACGTGCTCTATTATTTTTTTCCTTAATCATAATGAATCCATTCACCCATGTACGCTTCCTCTTACCTTCATTTATTTTTTTGCCTATATTAATTTGTCCCAAAAATAAATAAATAAACAAATAATCTTTGTTTGTGCCTATAAATAATCCCTCTCATTCCAACATCACTCATTATATTTTCAAATCCATAATCTTAACCCCCATTTTAATTCATTCTCCTTATAATGTCGACCCCATCAATATCCCTCATTCCCTTTCTCTCCCTATTCTTCCTTTTACCCTTATTTCTCTTAGCTCAATGTCAAACACCTTCACCTTCACCTTCGCCCTTACCTTCACCTCCTCCTCCTACTTCTACTTCTTCATCCAAAGCATGCAAATTAACATTATATCCAAAACTGTGTCGTTCTATACTCTCCTCAATTCGTTCATCTCCCTCCGATCCCTACAACTTAGGCAAATTCTCAATAAAACAAAGCCTCAAACAAGCCAAAAAACTATCCAAAGTATTCAAAGACTTCCTCAAAAATCATCACCATTCATCTTCTCTAAATCACGACGAGATCGCGGCGCTAGAAGATTGTAGTGAGTTAAACCAACTTAATGTAGATTATTTGGAGTTAGTCCGAGATGAGCTTAAATCAGCTGATTCATCATCTTTCAATAACACAAATGAGTTTGTGGAAAAAATTGAAACTTATCTTAGTGCTGTGGCTACTAATCATTATACTTGTTATGATGGATTGGTAGTGACTAAAAGCAACATTGCTAATGTACTTGCTGTACCTTTGAGTAATGTCACGAAACTATATAGTATTTCACTTGGGTTAGCCATGCAGGCCTTGAACAAAAATATTAAGAAACATAAGACTCGTAAACATGGTCTTCCTACTAAGGCTTACAAGGTCAGACAACCACTTGAAAAACTTATTAAGGTAACTATTTTCTTTCTCTATGACTTCTTTATTTTATTATTTATTGAAAAACTTATTAAATTTTAATATTTCAATAGGTTCTTATTTTGTTGGATATTATTTTTTTTGACAAAATATATTCATTTATTTTGTTGGATATTATTAACGTTGGATAAACCATGTTGGATAAACCATATAGATACACAGTACACACTCAAGCATACACAGACACACAAATATAATAACATGTTGTATTTGTAATTTATTTAGGTTGTTAAATAAGCTCTTACAAATAAATAAAATAGATTCACCGTAAAATTTAATGAACTTTTAAACGATAGTTAGTAATGATTAAAATGTTCATGTTAAACTCATACAAAAGTAATTAAAAAAAAACTACAGTAATTAATATAGGTTTGTCTAATATGGATCTCTCAAAAAGGTCTAATCGTGGACCTTTATCATTTGAAATAAAAAGTTAATTTTTATAATATTAAAAATGAGGAACATGTGTAATTTTTTATTAAAATTTAATAAAAAATTAAATATTATATCGTATATTATAGATAAATTCTCTAAAATATCACGTTAAATATCTAAATAAAATTTAATTTCATTGATCTATTAATTTATTTGTCTACTTGCGAAAATTTACACTACTCATAACTTGAGTAGTGCATAATTTCGTAAACTAAGTAGTGAAACATATTTAAAAACAAGTTTTTAGACATTGTAAAATTTTCAAAATGATCGAGTCAAACCTTAAAAATGAATATATGACATCTTATAGATCAAATTGGAACTTGATATTTTTAATAACTAAATTTTTCTTCATAAATTCATTTAATACTTTATTTTTTTTCTCTATCTCTCTCTTTTTATCATATTACAAACATATCACATTACTCTTTCTATTAGTGTCTCTATCAAAATTTCAAGGAGTTGTTTGAGTGTCCACCAAACATTTTCCTATTTTCAACGTGAACCATATTTATCTAAATTATTCTAACCCATACATGTAAGTTAAAGGGT
The DNA here is from genome assembly GCF_000331145.2 of Cicer arietinum. Lineage (NCBI taxonomy): Eukaryota > Viridiplantae > Streptophyta > Magnoliopsida > Fabales > Fabaceae > Cicer > Cicer arietinum. The sequence continues at coordinate 45,042,626 of NC_021166.2, forward strand.
GAAGAAAAATCAAGCGCATCATAAAATTGTACTCTAACAACTTAATCTAATATTGTGTATTATATATTCATTGATATTTCTTTTGTACTTAAATATAAGTAAAAAGTAGTTTGGTAGACTAAAATATAAATAAAATTTAACCAAATTCATCGTATTTAAATACTATTATTATTAAAATATACTTCAACATACAAGTTCTTATACAAAATTAAATTTAAAGTAGAGATAATTTTTGTAAGAAAAAACATCACGATTTTTTAAGTTACACAAAAATAATAAAAAAAATTTAATTTTTTTTTTAACAAACTAATCATTTATTTTTTTTTAGATATCAAGTTTGTCTTTATGTTTGTAAATGTTTACAATGATGATCTTAATTCTAAAAAATAAAATTGAAACCCTAAAATTCTACTAATTTTTTCAATAAACGCATGTAATGTAATTCTTAAGAGGTGTTGATTGCAATAATCATAAAAATATAACCCCTCAATCAACTTTTAGAAAAATAATTAAACTAGAGGGAATTCGAATGAGATATATATTAGAATTATTAAAATTAAACGTGATATTATTTTAATCTAGATAATGAAATTACATGAAAATTTGTTATTTTATTTTTATATAATCGATAACAAAATTCATAATAAAATTTTAAAAATACGTAACTAAAAGAAATTGAAATGAAGTTAGAACTCAAAATAGTTCAACACTTGGTTACAAACATAAAATTTAATTTTGAGGCAAAAAATAAATTAAAAAACTAATTTAATATTTTTGTGTAACTTAATAATTGTAAAATACATTTTATCTATATATAATTCATTTTTTTATTGCATAAAAAAATTAAATGTAGTTAAGCACTATTCTTAGCGTATATGCAATTAATAATTTTTGCTATGCACTATTGTATTATATATAGAGGCTTCGTTACTGTTTTGGTTAATAACGTAACAATATTGGCAATTCTAATTATTAATTGGGTGATATCCAAGGATTGATTTAGTTTCCGGTCAACCTAGGTTTTCATTAAAATCTGAGTAGTATCTAGCTACTTGACGATCAGTCACGTGGATTCATGTTCGTTACTCGTTGTTTTGTCGTAATGGAAACACCTGCACGTGCAACTCGCAAGTAACTACCCTTCCCCGACTAGCAACTTCTCATATATACATACCACATGGCACATGCTATTATAGTATGTTCTAAACAACAGAACACAATTACAAATTTGCCCCTTTTTATAATTTTTTTTCTTTTCATTTTTACTATATTAATAAAAATAAATAATAAATTTAAATGTATATTTATATTAACAAAATACAGTTTTATGTATATATAGATGTTTTTAATTAGACTTTTCATCACTAAAACAAGATGATAATATTTTTTTTTGGTACAACAAAGTAATAGCATATATATATTTAGTAATTTAATATAAGGCTTATATTTTGACCATTTTTTAAAGGAAACTTATAATTAGAAACAAATTAATACTTTATGCATTGATTTCCTACCTATTTTCTGACAATTGATAATATACACTCTTAAAACATACTAGCTAGTACTAGTAATTAGAGGGTCGAGGTCCACACACCACCTATTTAATATGCTCTATGAGTTCCAGACTCTAAAATATGAATGAACTTCATAAGAATTTGTTTTGATTAGCTTTTCTAGAAAATTATTGTTTGATTATAATTTTTTTTTAAGTCATCTTAATCATTAATCATGATATATAGAAACACAAAATAATTTTTATTTTTTAAAAAACACTCTCTAGATTATTAAATTAATAAATATCACATTTTTTATAACCTGTAGCAAACTGACCCTTAATGATCTAGAGTATAAGTAGATATAACCCACTCTTGAAAACACTATGATTGTTAGATTCATTCAAATTTTTTTGGGTACACATGCATTCAATAATTTTAATCCAAAATATTTAGGCATGACATTTCTTGGTAGTAATGATGGAAAAGTCATAAAAATTATAAAGTTTAATTTTTATATATCACAGTGTAAATTTTGTTCACAATTCACCGATCATAATTAATCATGTAGATGCTTTTATAAGTAGTTATGAAAAAAATTCAAACATTATTAATTATTTAATAGTTGTGATTGATTGACGGTATAAAAATGATTTACATTTCACTTATGATGTATATAAATTAAATTCTAAAATCATATATATGTATTATAAATGCAAAATTTGTTAATTGAAGGACTAATCAAAATTGTGACATTATTCTGCCGCAGCTTCTTCGCACAAAATACAGTTGCAATAACTCATCGAAGTGTTCTAGAAACGAAAGGATTCTTAAAGAAAGTGAAAACAAAGGAATTCTACTGAAAGAATATGTTATTGTGAGCCTTGATGGAACAGAGAACTTCACTTCTATTGGTGAAGCTATTGACGCTGCACCTGAAAATTTAAAGTCAGCGGATGGATATTTTCTTATATATGCAAAACAAGGATTATATGAAGAATATGTAACCATTCCAAAAAATAAGAAAAATATCTTGCTTATTGGTGATGGTATTAACAAGACTTGCATCACAGGAAATCATAGTGTCATAGATGGTTGGACAACTTTTAATTCTTCAACTTTTGGTAAGTAAATATTTCTCTGTTATTTTTGGTTTCAAAATTCAATTTAGTACTTTGTTGTAAAGAACAAATTACTATTTCATATAGTTAACGTATATAAAATTTTGGAGGAGAAATGATTATAAACTTACATAAAAAATTATTGCATAATCATTACAGAAAGAAAAAATGAATGGTATATAAATTTAATTTTTTGAAGGTTATATTTGTATGAGGCTTTTATTTTATTACTCCTACCTAAGTTATTTTGTTTTGTTAATGCAGCTGTATCTGGAGAAAGATTTATAGGAGTAGATATAACATTCAGAAACACAGCAGGTCCAGAAAAGCATCAAGCAGTAGCAGTTCGAAACAACGCAGATCTCTCCATATTCTACCGATGCAGTTTCGAAGGATACCAAGACACACTTTATGTTCACTCATTAAGACAATTCTACAGAGAATGTGATATCTACGGCACAGTCGATTTCATCTTCGGTAATGCCGCAGTAGTCCTTCAAACATGCAACATTTTTGCAAGAAAACCAATGCCTAATCAAAAAAATGCGGTAACAGCGCAAGGTAGAACTGATCCGAATCAGAACACAGGAATCTCAATACAGAATTGTAGGATTGATGCTGCATTTGATTTGGCTCAAGATTTGAATTTGACTAAGAATTATTTAGGAAGGCCATGGAAAGTTTATTCAAGGACTGTTTATATGCAATCTTATATTGGTGATTTAATTTATCCTGCTGGATGGTTAGAGTGGAATGGAACAGTTGGGTTAGATACACTTTTTTATGGTGAATTTGATAATTTTGGACCTGGTGCTATTACTAATAATAGGGTACAATGGCATGGTTATAATTTGTTGACTGCTGTTCAAGCTTTGAATTTCACTGTCCTTAATTTTACTTTGGGGGGTACTTGGCTTCCTGATACTGATATACCTTATACTGCAGGTTTACATTAGATTATTCAATTTTTGTTGATGTAATAAATTTGATTCATTATTTCATAGATCTAATCTAAGTGTTTCATTTTTAAGACTGTTGAAAGGGGGTGATGGATGGTTGTCTCATCAATATGTTTTGGATGAAATTAAAATTTTATTTCTGAAAATAAATTTATCATGGATCTATATGTTCTCCTTTTAATAAGCCTCTCAAATTTATAGAATCTGTTGTTCTGTTACATGAATTCATTTTAAATTTTTTTACTTCTTTTTCTACTCATTCAATTTCCATGTCTATATATCAAGCTTCCACTAAAGTTTTTTTTAACAAAACTTGTAGCATGTGTGTGCAGAAGTTTTCGATATAATGTACATTATAAAATCGATAAAGCGTATCATATTAGGTGGGTGTATCAAGTGAATAAACAGAGAATTTAAGTAGGATAAAATAAATTTATCATATCATGTCTTCTTTCTAACCATCAAATGGATCGTACAAGATTTATTATCAGTCTACAACTATGACGTCACTTGCTGCTGCTCCATATTCCAATAGGACAAAGTTCCATAATTTAAAATAATTGGTGAAAATTACATAGCATATAGTATTAAAACAGGTAAAAAAATTCCAATAGGACAAAGTTTGTATATATGTATTAAAATTCTTACAAAGAAGATTTGAAAGGTACAGCAGAAGAAGGAATCCATTTATCACCAGAAAGAAAAGCCTGAACTGTAAACTTTTTAGCTTGTTTACTTGTAATTTTTTTCAGACCTTTCCAATTAACCCTATTCTTTGTTGAAGCACCATTACCAACATTCTCAAATTCAGCATAAAATATTGTATCAGGTGCAGAGTTTCCTACCCAAGGTAACCACCCGTTTGGATTAACAAAACCATCCAAGTTACATTTCATAAAAACAGTTGTTGAGTAATTCTTCCAAGGTCTTCCTAGGTAAGTTTGTACTGAACTCAAGTCTCCAAAGGGTGAAACATTGCAATTTTGTATTGAAATTCCTGTGTTCATGTTTGGATCAGATTTGCCTTGTGCTGTTATTGTGTTCTGTTGTCCTTGCATTGGTACTCTTGGTAAAATGTTGCAGTTTTGTAAAACTACAGCCGAGTTTCCGAAAATGAAATCGACTGTTCCGTATATTTTACATTCTCTATAAAATTGACGATTCGAATGAGCGTAGAGTGTGTCTTGATATGCATCCATTGAACATCTGTAGAATACTGCTTGATCTGCACTTGTCATTAGTGCAACTGCTTGGTGCTTTTCTGGACCTGCTGTGTTTTTAAAGCCTATATCCCTTGCAATGAAATTCTTCCCAAAAACAGCTGAATATTGCATCAAACAAAAGATACAGCACACATTGTTATAAACTTTTACAAATCATGCTAAAAGATGATGCAATAGTAATTCTTTGTTGGAGAATAAGGAATCATCACATTAATGGCAAAAAGAACAGAAAGTATATATAAATTTGGAGTGTATATGAGCAAATAAATCTCAAGTATATATATATATATATATATATATATATATAAGTTGAATATGGATTACTAATTCCATGCTTTCACGCTTTCAGTACATTGGTGGACTTCGAATGGAGATTCAACAGTTCAAATATCATTTTTGGTATTTTAAATTTAATAAAAAAAAATCAATATCTTAATTGAAATTTGAAGCATTCGATCTCGATTCAACAACAATAGATGTCGTCATTACGTGAGATTGTGACTGCAAATAATTCAAATTGATATAAGTAATGCGAGATCAAATTTAATTCTTGACAAACTTAACTCTTGATTGTGTTGAGATATTGTTAGAAAACTTGATTTTCTTTTTATAGGCGAATGTTAGTATATATATTGGGGGAAAAGGGAAAATGTTAGTGTCAGATATTGAACTCGGGATAAAACTAATTCTTAGAGATCATATAAGATCAAATTATTTATGAGAAAAAATTCTATATAAATTAATTAATTTGAACTTAAAGGTAAGTTTAACATACCAAATGTTGCTGATGAAAATGTTGGTGTACCATCCACAAAGTTAAGACTACCAGACACAATTGTAACATTCATACCATCACCAATGATCATGACATTCCATTTGGTCTTCTCAACTCTAACATTTTCCAAATAAGTTCCCTTCTTCACATAGATCACAGTCCTCTTGTCACTTTTATTAGGGACATGTTCCAATGCATCTGAAATTGTGCTGTATTTTCCACTTCCATCTTTTGCCACAACTATGTCAGGTTTTATATTATCACTTTTTTTAAGTAGTTTTCTCACTTTTGGATCAAGCCATTTTGGTTCTTCGTTTTGATTAGATGAACTCAATAAGCGTCTAAAGTTCACTGAAGTTGTAGCTTTGTTGAGCCATGTGATGATGGCAAGACTGTTGCTTGTGAGTTGTGTAGAGTCTTTTAGATTGTTTGTGATGCTGGATTTTAATGCTTTATCTGCCTCCTCAATGCCATCGATGCATGTTTGTTGGTAAGTACCTGTTTAAGCACATCAATAAATAATGATTTTCAATAATATTTGTTGATTTATGAAGGAAAATCGTAAGTACTTGGAGAGAATTTTTTTTGGAGGTGTTAGTCAATTATAGCACTTAAAAAGGATGAAATATTAAGGAATTTAATGGTTGAGAATTGATCAAGAGGGTTCTGATTACATGCGATTAAGGATCCCTACACTCACTTTACCCAAGACAGCTATGGTACAATTCAATCAACATGATCTCGATTTAAGCTTTGTACCATTTATATTTGAGCCAACTATTACAATCTACAATAATGATACATATACATCTCATATTATCTAAAACTTATTCAACACTCCATTTATTACTATCTCTCGGTTTATATCATATAATCAATATATCACATCTATTACATCATTATCTTTTATCTATATCTCTCTAGGTGTATACACCTCATGCTATGTACATCCAACATTTTTCTACAATTTGTACTCTCAATCTTAATATAAAATTATAAATGTATTCATTAAAAAATCTCAAATTTATGTAGTTAAAATATGTATTTTTGATTTAGTAAAAACTGTGTTTTTGGATAATTTGTGCACCATGGATGTGTACTTTAAAAAATATGAGGTTTTTATTAGTAGTGAGAAGACATTGAATTTAAATTTATATGTAGCATATTATATAAATTAGGAAAGTTTGAGTGTAAGGTCCCAATTTTAATATTTAACACGTTTGAATTGGTTAACTTCTACATTTTGTACTATGGCTCTTTTTCATGCTCAAACTACACTTGTCAGCTCAGTAATGGATCTATTGTCAAAAATCCTACATCATATTAGAGCCCATAATACAACCCAAAAAACACAAAAGTAGAATTGGGCCTCTTAAAACTCAAGTACAAAGGATTGTAAGAAGCTTAACTTTAATTATCCAAACAATAGATAAATCAACATAAAAAATAGATAAATACCAAAAAAATTAAAAAATTATACAGAAGCTAATGAAGTATAGGAACATATGAGCCTCTATCAAGTGAAGTATGTATTTTTGTTTTTCAATCAAGTGAAGTTTATATATAAAAAGTAGTTATGAGAGTGAGTAATTCACAATTGAAGCCATGTACGTAAGGAAAGCTACATATGTTTAAACATTTGGCAGAAGTTCTCTCGAATAATTTTCGATTTTTTTATCAAATTCCAAAGTCTGATAGTGAAAAACTTCGACAGAGTAGTAAAAAATAGAATTAACGAATTTACCAGAAACTTCAATCTAATAGTAATTTTTTTACACATTTTGAATAAACATAATACCACCTAAACATTTTGGAAATAACTATTTGGAACTTAGAGACATTAACCAGTCTACTAAACACACCCCTCATAATGGGCCTATGTAGAAAATATATGCTAAGATTAAAACCTTAGTTCGACTTGTTTAGCTTTTTTATGTTAGCCCGTTTACCATACTTTTGACTTAATCACTTTTAATTCAATATAATTTCTTCCTCAAGTGTTTCTTAAAATTTAGTTTCTTAAAATTCAATATAACCTTTCGAAACTTCTAACTTAACTCACTCATTATGAATGTAGCCCAACTCTAAATTTTAGCTTGTTTTTGTATCATTGAAGTTTGAACTTCAAATTTTTGAGCAAATAAATATTTCTTCACTAAGTCAACTCATTAACACCAACGAATAAACTTATGGGGGAAGATATAAATAGCATTCGTGCACCATTAGATAAAGCTAAAATAGCAGCTTAATTTTAAAAAATAAAATAAAATTCGTCTTTAAATTTAGTATTTTTAATACTAAATTAATGTAGGTGTTATCTTTGTATCTATAAATTTCCGTGATATTTCAACTTTTTTAATAGTGGATATATAAATATATGAATGAATATAAAATTTACCTGAAGCACTCAACCAAGTTTCAAGGTCCTCCAAAGCATCAAGCAAAGAAGACTTTCCCCCATAAGCCAAAGAGTCATTCAAATGATCAACAGCAAGACCCAAAAGATCCTTACAATTCATCAAAGCTTCCTTTGTTCTTTTATCAACATTCAAGTTCAATTCATTAAAACCTCCCTTCTCCGAAAAATATCGGACACCTTTCGAAACCTCATTTAGTGCCACTTGAATTGACAACTTGGAGAGGTCCTCGGGTCGAATCCGACCCGACTTAACAAGAGGATTAAGACTACTATAACAAGAATCCGGGTACAATGTCACATCACAAACCGCCTTCACGGAACTCGAAAGAGATTGCGCATTGTTGTCGTTGTTGTTATTGTTATGACCGTTGGTACGAGCAACGGTTCCAAAAACCGCAGCGAATACAATACCAATTAGAACAATTGTGGATAAGCTTATGATTATTATTCGCTTTCGGGATTTTCTTCGAACTTCGAACATGGCTTGCTGGTATTCATCGACTTTACCATAGGCCTTAAAGGAAGACATGGTTAAGAATAATTATGATGATGATATGTGTTTGTGAAATTTATTTTTGTGGTAATAATGTTTTTGCGACACTTTAAGGTTTGTGATCAAAGTATATATTGTGTATGTGTTTGATGTTTGGTAGAGCGTAACGCGGTTTTAATTACGTGCGAGGCACTAACCCCTTTGTTGTGTATATGTATATATTATATGCTATATAGTGAATGGAGTGGCTAACATGATACACGAATTTGTGCCGTTTTCGTGATTTTTATAAACTATATATAAATAAATTCAAATATTATTTAAATTCTAAAGAAGATATGTTATCACTGTTTGAGTAATATATGGCAAATTGGAAATAATTCAAAGGTGAAAGAAGGTGTAGCAAAGTAGAGCAGTGCCATTCTGGTACAGAATCTACTCACCTTTTTTAAGCATAGCACTTCTTGTGTTACATTTATGATTTCATCGTAAAATAATTTGTGTCGATTGAGATTTTTGAAAGAATAAAACTAAGCAAAAAAACAATTGCAAACTATTTTAAAGGAGTTAAACACATATTTAATTTTGTCGTCATTCATAGTAGGGCTATGATCGACTCGGAATTTGACTTCATCAATAAATAATATTAAGAACCTTATTTCATGTAATTTCAACTTGAGTGGCCAATTCTAGTTAATGAAATGAGTTAAGTTTAATTTTGTAAAAAAGATATATATAAATCAAAAAATAAGAGAATTCTTTTCCTATTCTATATTCATCGAATTTTCTTTTATTTTTGATGATATTAAAATTTTGATTAGGAGAGAAAGACTAATGTAATGTTAGAGAGAATTAACAACCTTGTTGAGAATTTACAACATAATTTATGTATAATATTTCAAATACAAAGTTTTAGACTTGAATATCCAAGTCATAACAAATGTGAATAAATAGTCAACCATCTATGTGAACTGCAATTGGTAATTTTCTTTTTATTTCTTGTCTATAAACAAATAAAAGTTAAGGAATACCAAAAGTCAAAATCGAAAGAAATTTTTGAATCGTTTAAATAAATATTTTGTTTATCTAAAAGTATATATATTAAAATAGAAGAAAACAAAATACAGTAAAAGGGATAAAACAAAATCTTCCAAAGATTAACAAAATCTAAAATAAGACATACCTAATGTATTATGATTATAATCATCCTCAATCTGTAAAGGGACTTCATCCCATTAGTATTAGAATGAATGACATGTCCAAGAGAGACAAGTTTGTATGAACATTGATTACCTTCCCAGTAGCTTTGAGAGACCACAAATGACATGTTTTTGATCGGTTGTAAGCACTTGAACCATCTATTTTTTTAACTACTATGGCACAATTGATTGAGACTTGAAAGCCAAGGTAACTAATTTTGAATTAGATTCCAGCCACAATTGATTGTATCCTTTAATTGATGCAATTTCAATGGCATTCATAATACCAATGAGTTCTCCATGCAGGTCAAAGTTAGTGCGTATATTCATTGCAACATACCCTAGTGTTTCTGCATTCTTTTTACTAAATATTCCACCACAAGTTGTAAGTTCTGGACTTCCCAAACAGTTCCATCTATATTACATTTAATTCAAGAGAGGATGTTCTATAAGTCAGTAGAGCGATTAATCATGTGAATAATTGTAGAGTTTAACCAATTCCACATATTCTGAGCATAGAGACAACTGCAGAACAAATAAGTGTTAGATTCATAAATAAATATGACAACACGTAAATAAATAAGATAACACTAGACTATGAACATATTTAACATGAAACATTTTTTATTTAAATTATTAATTAGACATCATTTTTATTAGAAAATAATCTGATGAAGTAAAAGTCTTAACTCAAATTAACAAGCTTCACATATGTGTGTTTGAATTTGAATAATTTAATGACGAAATTCACGCATACTAAATGGTGAAAAAAATGTATGTAGTGTTCAACCAGTGTCTCAACATATCAAATACCCCCAACATTTTTTTATTATCTAATGAAAAAAAATTCACTACTATTTGTAGGACACTAGGGAACCGACTTGTTTGTGCAGTTTTTTTTTAAGTAAATCAAAGGTATTCGTGTGCGCAACTGCAGAGACTATTTCTTTGACATGACGAAAACTTATTTAAAAGATTAATCTTTCTCAACTTATGTATTTTCAGGTATCAACTAGGGATGAAAATGGTAGACCTAACAAATTTATTTATGAATTTTGAAAAACTTCAAATAAACAAACATTTTTCTTCTCTTTTTGCAATAATCTCAAAATAAATGTAATGTCTCAGTCATAAATATATTACTTTCCCTTTAAAAAAAAAGTATATTTTTCTTTTATATTTCATTATGCTCTCTATAAAAATGTGAGAGATCCCTCTCCTCCACAAAGTCTTCTCATACCATCTCTTAAATTACTAAAAAAATTCTATATACCCTTATTTTTATACCCCTACCCCACATTTAAGGTGAAATTCCACATAGACCAATGTATATATAGTAAAAACCTTAATTTCCCATTATTTTCAATGGAATAAAACCTTAAGAACAAAGAGTATGTCTCAAATTTTCTAAATTACCAAACAACTTTGAGACAAGTTTTCCTTTACATAATATTGTTTCAAAAATCTTTTCTCCAAGTTTTCCGTAACAAATTGCTATTTGTAGAAATATGGAAAAAGTTTTCCAAAACACTAGTGTATTATAAGAAACATGAAAAAAGTTTTCCAAAATAGTATTGTATACATTGAAATTTGTCTCCATGTTTCTCGAAATACACTATTGTTCTGATAAACTTTTCCTTAACTACCGAAAAAATAGTATGTATCGGGAAACTTGGAAGACTCATGTTTTCGAGAATTTTTTTTTTTTTACTTTTAATTTATTTATTTATTTATTTCAATGGGTGCGAGTTCTAGGGAAAGT
>NC_021166.2:45054390-45095006 GCF_000331145.2 Cicer arietinum
GACGAAAAAATTGTGTGTGTTTCACACGAGCTTCTACATCATATCTTTCTAGAGATCCTTCTATTGGAAGAATTGGACTGACAACATCGCTCTAAAAAAAGAGTGAGTTTGCTTGCTAGCGGCATCATGATTAGGAGTTTGTACAAGAGGCAAACAAGTCGATGCAAGAAGAGGCTATACAACAGAAGGAACCTATACATTAGGAGGATGTTGTACAAGCAGGAGGGGCTTGTACAATATCCTTGAGGATCGTCATATGGTACATCGGTCCTTACACGATATGAGCATCATATCATTCACATATTGTGGTATAAAAATTCAAAAGGTAAGTTAATTTCTTAAATATATTTAAAATATACCATCGTGTATTTAAAATATTTATTATTTTTGTTTTATATTTTGAATTCATATATGGTATATCTCTACAAAAGAAACCCATGTTGAAGTTGGTTGCCCTTCGTAAGAAGTTGCAAACTTTTATTCCACAAGTACTATCTTAGTTGACAGAGGTTAGGGTTAAGTCGTCTCAATTAGCCTTAATGTAGAGGGATAGTTTGAAGTTGATCAATAAACAGAACAAAAAAACAAAAAAAACTGAAACCATGTGTTCTTACTGTTTTAAGAAAGATCATGATAAAAGAACTTGTCATATGTATAAGCACAATAGATAATAGTTCTCTACCCTCTATAAAAAAATATTTTACTTGTGAAAGGACTAATGCATAACCTATTGAGCATAAGGCAATAAGTGACAACGATGATGTTGTTGTCTTCAATCAAAAGTCTTGTAATGCTATTAGTCAAAAAGATGGATCCATACTCTTTATTAGTCAGAGTAAAAACAACATATATAAAATAAATTTGTTTGATTTAGAAAAATAAGAAGTAAAAGTGTCTCATGTTAGTGAATGAAGAACAACTGATCTAGCACAAAAGATTAGGCATGCTAACTTGAGAATGATCTCAAATTTGAAAAAACTCAATCTAGTTAGACAATTTCCAAATCTCAAATATAAACCAGATGTTCTTTGTGAGACATGTCAGAAAGAGAAATAGACCAAATTATCTTTTGCTTTAATTAATGTTGCTTCCACTTCTAGAACACCCGAACTTTTACACATTGATTTGGTTCTGTAAGAACACCCTGTGTTGGTGGTAACAAGTACGAACTCGTAATTTTTTATGATTATACCAGATGGACATGGATAAAATTCTTATAACACAAGGACGAGTCAAATAAAATATGTACTCTCTTTTCCAAACAAGTGCAAAATGAAAAAGTTTTTGTTTCACAACAATTTATAGCGATCATGTTGGTGACTTTGAAAATAGGTCTCTTGAAAACTTTTGTGGAGAGAATAAAATTTTACATAATTTTTTCTCACATAAAATACCTCAATAAAATAGTATTGTAGAAATGAAAATTGTACAAATTGTACAATAAAGAAACTCTGATTCTTGAGTAATCAATCCATGTCAAATCTGATGACAAGAAGCATGACCATAAAAAGTCAAAGCCAGATGATGATTTTACAAATTTACAAGTTTTAGAAGAATAAAAAAAAGCTTAATTGCAGTTTTGGTCCCCCTATTTTAGTTGAATCACGAAAGTAGTCCCCCTATTTTATTTATCCCCAGTTTTGGTCCCTCAAACATAATTTTAGTAAAAAATTTATGAAATATCATTTTTTTTAAGCCACATCATACCATTTATGCTCATAGGTTTCAGGTGCAATTGTTGCACCATGAGATTTTGAGGCATAGTGTGGCTTAAATAAGTGCAAAAAATTGACCTGGTATTTTGTTTAGTGTGTGCGTGCAAGATTTCAGTGTATGACCCTAACGAATATAATTTAACTACTGTTAAGACAATCTTTAGGTATTTAAAAGGTACTGCTAATCTTTGTATGCTTTATAAGAATTATCTTGAGTATAAATTAGTAGGTTATTGTGATGCTGACTATGTTTGAGACAAACTTTAGAGAAAAAAACATAAGTGGAAAGTGCACATTTCTTGGTGAATATATGATATCTTGGTCACACAAAAGACAAGAATCAATTGCTCTATCCATTGTAGAAGTATAATACATTTTAGAAACAAGTTGTAGCACTCAACAATTATGAATAAATTTATAGACACTAACCATCAATGGGTAGATATTATTATAAAATCCCTTGCTGAAGATAGATTCACCTTTATAAAGATGAATTTGATTATTCAATTTATAAAGGAACGATAACTTAAACTCTATATTAGTTTGACTTTGGGCAAATTTACTGCGATTTCCCTCTGGAAAATGAGTTTATTTTTCCTATGTTAAAATAAGTTCTTTTGGTTACATATATATTTTGTCCTATAACAAATTGAAATTATTTTTGCCTCTAGTTGAATGAACTTCAATTTGTATATTGAACAATTTTCATATGTATATGATAATTGATATTCTGACACGCGTAGCACTTGCTCTAAGCACATGCTAAGTTATTTAGTGCACTTTTAAATTTATAAACTCAAGCGTTTTATTAGAAACACCAACACTTAAGCACCCACTACCTTCAAATTTCACTTTTCCACACTTTTGGTAATCTTGTATTCCCTCGACCTCCCACATTCTCTCTTGATTTTCAATGGCTTCAAGTTCTACTCGTTCTACACCAACAATGACTTGCAATGATGATCAGCTGAACCTTCTCAACAAACTTAGAGTTGATTTCTAGAACTTGACTAAAATGGTTTCAACTTCATCGATGATCTTTGCCAAAAAGGATAATTCAATTTCTTTACCCTAGAAAAATTGAAAATGTATGATATGCTGGTAAAGAAAATATAACTTGTAAAGACCAACACTCTCTAATTAATGAATGTTGATACAATTTAAATTCAATTCATCTAAACACTTATTCATCTATTTATCATATGCATTTACGTGAACATTTATTGGTAGGACATTTTATCTCAACTAACCTAAACTACAACTTTTCATTAAAAAAGAGAGTAAATATTGGTATTTATTTATTTATTTATTTTTATGTAGGATGTTATTTTTTAACATTATATTATGGTTTAAATAACTATAAACTTTATTTCAATTCTAAATTTTAAAAAAACATCTTCTCCAAACAATTTATATGAATTTCTTCAAATTTGTTTACACTCTAACTTATGAGTTGTTTTTGCACATTATTAGTTCATCTAAACACATAGAGACTCAAATTATTTCTACTATCAATAGTTAAAAACTAAACCAAATGTTACTCTTTGAGCTTTATTTCTTATGTAAGCAGGTCATAAAAGATGCAACATTGTGTCAGTTATCGTTTAGAAACCATTGCAAGAGAATATCACATATTTTATTTTATTTTTAAGTGTTAGAGTTTCTATAAAATCATAAAAATATTTACTTAAAGAAAAATAATAATAGAAACTTTGTTTAGGTTGTTTAAAAGAAATTACCATGTTTAGAAGTCGGTATTTATTATGACTTTTGCTATCAACTATATCTATTTATCATAGTGTTAGGCTATATGATTACGTGTAATCTAGAAGGTGGTGAAACGGTTAAGAATATCCAAGCAGGAATCAATTGGAATCAATTAAATGCAAGTTACCAAATTGATAGAAAAGCACACAATATGGACAATAAGAATCAATCAATTTGCACATTGAACTTCGATTCAATTAGATAACTATTTACTTGTAAGCTAATTAATTTACACACAATTGGAATATGTTTTGAACATGACTATTGTGAGTGCAAAAGTAGTTTTAACTACGATTCTCTAGTTGATGTTTTGATGATAATAAAAATAAATAAATAAATAACAATTATTTTTTAACTATATTTGCTAAGTGTGTAGATTAAGTTAGAAGACAACGATTTATATTAACGACTATCTATTGTAAAATAACATTAATTATGAGCAAGTTAAAGATAATAATCTAAGTGTTTCTAACACAAACAATATTGTAATATGGCATATGATAATCTACCGTTCGAGTCAAAGTGTTAAAGACAAAAGAAATATAAGTCAATGATTGTCCATCTGAAGCCAAAAGAAAAGAGCGCTACAATGATTTATGCCTCTGACTAAAAATCTATCTTGATCTCTTGACTCAAATATCAAAAGAAGAAAGCTCTAAGTGAAGCATCGAATAAAATCTACGTTCTAGTACAAGTTAGATCCTCTGATGAACTAAGAAAAGATAATTCTCTAAACAAGTTCATAGTGACCATGAAGAATATTTTGAAGCTGTATTGACACTGATAAAAACGTGTTCTCAACGTGCCTCTGATGAATCGATTAATATAACCTCACTCTAATGACATTGCATTTGAGACTTTTCGTAAACAAGTTGACAGTTTAATCAATGTTGAAGTCAATACTCTAAAAAGTCAACCATCTAATAAAGTCAACATATGATAACATTAACGCTATCAAATTGCATTAACCAAAGATAACAATTTTCTTCCACTATAATAAAAATTTAATATATTGGTTACAACAGAATATCCTTGTGGGCTAATAATCCTAATTAATTGTTGAATCAATTTCCTTCTAATTCTGAAGAATTTTGAATAAAAACCTCAAATTTGTAACCCTACAAATTTGGTCTTGATGTTTCAATTTGATGTAGCACACACTTTAATTTTAAAGACTTCAACACCTTGAATCTCCGACTCCAATGAATATTGTCATTTTCAACCTTGAATAAAAATAAAAACCTAAAACCTATAATCCAAAATTCTAGGTGAAAAGAAATTCCTTCATTTTCCTTTACTTAGCTTGGAATTGATTCCAATCAATTTCTTCAAACTTAGAATACTCACATACAAGGTCCTATCTTAGTTTTTGAAAATAAAATCAATTACTTCAAAGAGACTAAGAATTGTCAAAGAACTTTGTGAAAATTATGATAATCATTGATGAGAATGAATGAAAAAGTGTTTATATAGGAGGTAGTGAGAAAACAAATCCAATGCACTCAAAATTAGAAAGTGTGTAGTTGATTTAAATCACATTAGTGTTGATTTGAGTCGACATAAATCTAATTTAAAATTGTTTTAACAGGAATATTCAAATCACTTATAGGTTTATTCTAATCACATTGAACTAACTTTGCAAATTTGAAAAAAAATTAATTAGTGATTCGAATCTACATAATTCAATTAAAATTATTTAAATCACATGGTTTTGAATAGTTTGATTCGAATCAATCTTTTCTTGTTTTGAATTACAGAACATTTGAAAAACTTGATTTTTAATGCATGTTTGAAAGCCAACAATGTCAAGGATAAAAATGACTTTAAAATTGATTTTAATATAAATTTAAAATGTTGACTTTCTCATATGCTATGATATGAAATTAAGATTATTGAGAAAAACTAATTACATCATCTAATCTAAGCCTTGTTTTGACACTATTCAAAATAATACTAACTCTATACCTGAAGGAACATACATCACACACTCCCTCTTTTTTACGATGATAAAACTTACGAGTTCTCAATAATTGTAAGGAGATGCTCTCCCTTAATGTTTGCATACAAAATCTTCTTAACTTGTCAATATATTTTTCCCATATGAGATTATAAAAAAATTTAAAGAAGCAACCATTAAAAACTTAGAAGTACAAAGCATAACACAACCAACCATATACACCCTCAACTACGTAAAAATGAACAACCATGCATACATCATAGAACAAGAACATATATTTATTAAGAGCATCACCAAATTTCAACTTCAAACCACAAAGGGTCAACTTAGGAAAACAAACATGAAACCTTCATGACAACCAAACAATTGAACAAAAGGAATTCAGATAACAAACTCAACAAGTGAGCTAAAATCCAAATGAAAGATAAACGACATGCATCCAAACCAATGCAAAATAAATATCGAAAGTACAATGCATAAAACGGAAAACAATCAAAAACAAAGAAATTAACACAACGCATGCCAATTCACTTTGATCTTGCTACAAATTCAATTGTTTGATATGCCTGGGGAACTAATGCATTTGGCTCACACATGAAGCTACTTAAAAATTCATTCATATGATTTCCTTCATAAGTCATATATGTTGTACCATCAATAATCAAGCCATCACATTTTAAATCAATTAATGGTTTCCAAAAGGCACCATTCAATTGATTTATATTTTTATGTCTAAAGTTGCAAGATACAGTAAAGTCCTTGGAGCTTTCTAGTTAATTAACAGTAAAAATATTTACTAATGACTCACCGATATTTATTTTGCGAACACAAAAGTAGTTCCAATTATTTGTTTCTTTCGTCTTTGTTTCTTTCTCGTTTATTTAAATAAGTGATTTTTGTGCATATATAATTTTTCTTTCGTGTTTTTTGATTATTTCATCGGTTTAGTGCAACGTTATTTTTTTTTTACGTTTTAGTACAATATTGTTTCGATTTAATGTATATTTAATCAATGATTTTTGTGTTTTCAACATTACATCTTCGAAGGCATAGGCAATCTAAATACTTCAGTTTTGTCATATGTTTAAGCTTTATCACCTTTTAGGACATTTTCCCGTTTTATGCTATTAATTTGAGTGTTGTGAGTTTGTTCATAAATTTATCTTTTTTTTTTATTTTTTTATTTTAGTGGCTTTGAATTGTATTAATTATTGTCGATCAATGTAATTTCTACTAATTTGAATGAATGCATATCTTTTTAGTAAAAAATAAAAGAAATAGGTAAGTGCACATTCATTGACTCAAAAAAAAGTGCACGTTCAATATATATGTTTTTTTTGTTATTAAATAATGTTTTTTTTTGTTATTAAATAATGTTTGCATTTAATATTCATTAAAACTGTTGAAATACAATTGAATTTGATCCATTTGTTAAATTTATCCTAAATATAGATATAAATAGATATATATTTTTTTTTATGAGAGATATAAATAGATATATATTGATTTGGGAAAAGAAATAGAATATAATATCTGATTAATTTTTTTATTTATATTTTATCTATATTTGAATTTGAAAACGGTTCATATACACTGAATGTAAAATAAAAGCAAGACCTTAGTGTTCAATCACAACATAGCAACTTTTTTTCTTTCCTAGAATAGTTGTTGCTCTTTTCTACAGATCCAATATAGGGTTTATTCTTAACAATAGAGAATTCTGATTCACTTGATTCATACCCAACATTTAATAGGTTAGAATGTATTTATTTTGAGAATGACCAAAGAATAGATATTTTATTATACTCTTTCCTTAAAAAATGAAACTTAAATTCTTTTAATTGATTATGTATATTTTCCTTTCAATTTTTAAATTTTTTCCCTTAACTAAATTTATATTTATTTTATTAATTAATAATGTATATTCACACCTATGTGAAGTTGGTGGCTTCATTTTTTAAATTGAAATAAACAATCATTGATATTTTTACTTTGTCTGATAATTAAAAATATTGTCTTTAAAATTATAATTTTCTAGTACTTTGTACCAATAAATATTTTCAGTCAAACTAATTCATGCATTTCACATATTATGTGTGCATAGTGAACCAATTAAGATCTCTCAAATTATACAACAACCTCTCTCTCCCCGTCATTATTCTCTTTTACATGTAAGTTACCATATTTGTAAACACCACCTTATTAATATATAATAATATTTTTTTTTAGCTCTCACACACAAAATTCTCTGTCTAATTCTTGCTCCTTGCTTACTTAGTTTATTCTCCAAGACTCGTATTGGTCTTCTCCACGAGTGTTGATCCCACCAAATTTTCGGGTATGCTCTTGGCTACTTTTTAATTTAATTGTATTTTATTTTAATTGATGAAAGTTAAGGTTTTATGCTTGATGCTTAAATTCAATAACAACAATCTATGATTTTTTAGGACATTGCAATATTCATATATACCTCTTTATATTTTATTCATTGGATATTTGTTTTTCTTTGATGGGAAAAAACCCTTCTTTTAAGAAGGATTGGAAAACCCCATTTGATTAATTGGTTCAACATCAACATCCAAATGGTGGTAAAAAGATTGGGTTTAGCAATATATATGTAAATAATCAAAATCGTTATGACGGATAAATTTAAATAGATAAAATTTCATTTTCTCACTAGATCTAATAGTCTCTAGATTGATTATAATAGATTCAAATCCAAATAGTTGATTGTAATAAAGTTAAACTAACATATAGAAAATAGTGAAATTGAGATGTAAATTCACTTCCTTCCTCTAGATTCGGGTTTCTTTAACATTAAAAAGGTGAGAAATGGGTGGATATGCGAAAATAAATACTCATTACATCCATGGTAAAATTATTAGTTGGAAATTAACATATATCAAATGAGATAGAATAGAGTTTGAAAAGAGTGAAAACGTGCATAAACATTATCCGTATTGTCTACTTCGAGTGTACCTTCAAAATCTTAGAAAAGTTAATATTAAATTTAAATAAAAATATTTATTGGTCTCTCAAAAATAAATTGTTTCACATCTCATGTAATAGTATGACACACAAAAATTAGGGTTTTAGATTTTTAATAAAAGATCACATTAAATTTTTTCATTTCATTTTCTTCTTCTTTTTATAATAAAAAATTTATTAAATGAAATACAAGAGATACTTGTATCCGTTAAATCAATGATAACATCATAGTACACGGCCATTAATATATACTACATTTTCCACAACCCATAGCCACATAGCCAAGAAGAACCCGTTGAATTTCATATAAAACATTAATCTCAACATTTAATTTTAATCTAAAAAAATTTAATTAGATGTTTTGCATTCAAACATTTAAGTGTTCTTTTACCACACAAATTCACATACATGTAAAATATGTTTATAACTTATGACAATTTAAATTATAGTTTGTTTTGTTAATATTCATCTTTCCTTTTACATACTTTTTGTACAAATCAGAAACAATATAATAATGGTAAATCTATAAAGTTAAACTTACCTATAAGGATTGAGGTGGGATGGATTGGAAATCCTTTTTTCATCCCTTTGACTCTCATTTTTATTAACATATAAACTTAATTGGGGATAGAGGTGAATTTTAGAATAAACCCGAACTAAATACAACTAATTAAATTATAAAGTTAAAACTAAGATGCATGAAATGATATCGAGTGAGGTTGAAAATCAACTTTCCATATGATGTGTTCATTCCATCCCGTTATAATGTTCTAATTTATTTTCACTATTAACACATAATAGTATTTTGAATTTCATTTATAAATTATCAAGATTTAGTGTTAAATCTCATGAGATCTATATCTCTTCGTCAAACAAACAAGTAAAACAAGAAGGGAGAAATAAAAAGAGAGCATATACTAATTAGTTGATGGAGTTAATTCTATTATGTCAAAGGGTTTTGGAATATTAAGTTTGGGATTAAATATGTTTTTGATTCATTTAAAATAAGAACATTTAAGTTTTTATACTATTATTATTATTATTATTATTATTATTATTATTATTATTATTATTATTATTATTTCGTATACTACATTTTGAAGCATGGGTTTACTATTCAAAATAGATATAAAGTTCTAGCTTAAAGAAGTAAACTAGTAAATATATCAAATGGGTTGTATTGATAGAACATTTTTTTAACATTTGAAAAATACAAAATTTACCCATAATAATCATTGCATTCATAATTAGGGGTGTAAATAGTTTAAATCTTCTAATGGGTCTTTGTCTAGACCCTCTGAATATTTTTGGAAGCTTCATTCAAAATTTATAAAATTTGACCCTTAATTAAGAAATGCAATTACATTATTTTAAAATATTATATTTTTATCGAATAAAATATCAAAAACTCAAATTACTTTATTTAAATTTATTAAAATAAGTAAATTGTAAATAATTTCTAAATATAAATTCAAACTAATATCAACCCCTAACTATTTAAAAAGAGAGAGAGAAAGAACATGAACGAAAAAAAGAAAAAAAAATGATATCATTTTATTTATAAATAAAAAAAGAAAAATTGAGATCTAACTAGTAATTTTAGGACCTTGTACAATAGCCTAACTTGCACGGGATATTGTCCTATAATAGACCTAGAACATAATCATATTTTGCAAAGTCTAAATCGATCCAAATTATTTTCAGCTATATATTCATTTTATATATATATATATATATCATGGTGAAGAAAAGTAATTACCCATAAAATTTCTTAGAGTATTTATGCTATAGTATTCACTTTCTCCTCCACATGCACACATATTTGTGTGTATTATGAATTAATTAAAATATAAAATTTTAAAGAAAATATATAGATTACAGTACCACTCCTTAATCTTAATCTTTACACATTTTAATGGAATCTATTTCATATATATATTTAAAATATAATAAACTAATTGAATATATTACATAGTTTTATTTTAGCTTTGAAATATGAATATAATTTTTAAAAGAATTTGTTGGCTATGAAAGTTGAATAATCAACTTATATGTGATTGGACTAATATTTAACTCTATTTTTAAGATGATTGTTGATTGAAGGGACTTTTGTTCCTAAATATGAATTTTTAGGATACTTTATTTGTTTTGAATATATTTCCTAACTCTTAAACAACACTTTCCACCTCAAGTTGTTTTGAGATGTTATCTAATTTAGATCTTGTATTTTTGTTGACATGAAAATTAAAACCAATTTCATTCTCTTTCTTTATTATTTGTTGTAAATTTTATTTTATTTTTTAATGAGTGTTGATAGATGAATTACATTTGTTGAATTATTTATGATTTTATAAAATATTGCAGAAAGTGATAGAAAGAGCATTATGGAAAATGGTGGGAATGCAAAACGTAAATCAGCAGAAACAAATGTTGAAGAAGAAGAAAATGAAGATATAACATTAGATGAACTAGAAAGGAACATATGCAGTAGTATAAAAGAATTGAAGGAGCTTCATCATAAGGAAAATGACAATGGAAAAAATCCACCATCAAAGAACCAAGATGGAAGTAGAGTAATGAGTAGAGCTATACACAATGTACTCAAAAACATGCTTAAGTTGGTTGATGTTTGTCATGTTGATGGATTTGTTTATGGTGTCATTCCTAAAAATGGAAAACCAATAAGTGGTGCTTCTGAAAATCTTCGCCATTGGTGGAAAGAAAAAGTCAAGTTTGATAGAAATGGTCCTGTTGCAATTCTCAAGTATAATGGTTCAACTTCAAACAATGATATTTTCAACTTGAATGGAGAAAATAACAATGCTTCTCTAAGAAACTTGCTTGATATTCAAGACACAACATTAGGGACACTTTTGTCATGTCTTATGAATGGTTGTGATCCACCACAAAGGAAATACCCTTTTGAAAATGGTGTTGTTCCTCCATGGTGGCCTAAAGGAAATGAAGAATGGTGGCCTTTATTGGCTTATACAAAGGATCCTGGTCCTCCACCTTATAGGAAGCCTCATGATTTGAAAAAGGTTTGGAAAGTTGCTGCTCTAGCTAGTGTTATTAAACACATGTCACCTGATTTTAAAAAGATTAGAAACTTTGTCAGAGAATCTAAGAAACTTCAGGACAAAATGTCTGCTATGGAGGTTGCTACATTAGCTGCTGTTTTAAATCATGAAGAGTTTCCTAATGAGGTTCCAACACATTATGGAAATATGAATGGATTCTCTGAAATGTTTCATGAAACCAATGATTATGATGTTGATTTGGCTTCATTTCAAGGAATTAATGTTGATGGAAACAACATATTTGTTAACAAGTTCCAACAATTTTCAAACTTAGCTCCATTAGAAGGAAATGTTAAAGGAAACAACTTGTTAGTTATTAAAAACCTATCACCTTATGATAGTGTGGTTCCATTTGAAACAAATGTTCAAGAAAAAGTTATTATCAAACACCTATCACCTTATGATAGTGTGATTCCATTTGAAGAAAATATTCAAGGAAGCAACAAAATGATAGCTGATGTTCCAAGAAACAACATTAAGGTTATTAAGCCAGTTGCAACTAAGAGAGCAAGAAATGTAGGTAATAAAATTTACACATGTGATAGCATTGAATGTCCTTATCATAATCACCAAATTGGATTTCATGACATGGATTCAAAAGATTATCACCAAGTGAATTGTCCTTACATAAGAAATTCTGTCCAATTGATTGAGAAGTCAAAACATAAACAGGTTTTCATGGAAACTAATAAAGTGGATTCTTCAAGTATGTTTAAACCTTTTGTTAAACAGGGCAACCAAAATAACACCATGACATCTTCAAGGAAGTTTCATTTCTTGGACAGAAACAAGGATCAACAACAAAATCCTCAACTTCAAATGGAAAAAGATTTTTGTGGTGTTTTCAATGCAAAGCCATTTGTTTCCCAACTTGATGGTGATAAATTTAATCAACCAAGCAATGGCTCTACCATGGAGAAAACAACATAAAGGTTGCTGCATCAAATTGGAGAAGAAGTTATTTTTGTTCTTTATAAGTAAGTGACTTTGATTTATAGATAATGATCTAATGAATTCATTTGAAACCTTTCATTTAGTATTTCTTATATTTTTGCAGTTTTTCATAATTTTTTATGGTTTTTTTGGTTATGATGTTATGTTTAAAGACAAAAGGTGTTGGAATTTGAATATGTGAGAACTTTTATTTAGTAATTTTTTTCTTCTAGTTTGATGGTTAGTTTAAAAGAAAATTGATTAAGGTGTTCGTTATATGATCATTTCCTAGTTGCGAGAGTTCATCAAATAGAACTCATTAAAAATCCAACAAAACATGCCCATTAGAAGAGAAATGTTAAAGATTCAAAATAATTTGATATCTATAGTAGGTTCACAAAGTTATAAATAAGTATGTGACAAGTTATGTTTATCATTTATGAACATGTATAACAAAATTGGTTGTAAATTTGTTTCACTCTTTGAATTCATATGGTAGCTCATGCACCCATTATTATAACATCATGGTTATTTACTTACATGATTGAGAATTTTGAGTAAACTAGCATTTAAGATATATCCAAACAGGAATAATTGTTTAAGCCGAAAATATTGTGAAAATACTATCAACAATTGGTAATTAAAATTATAATTAGTTCAATTTAAAAAATAACTATTTATTAATGCTTTTATTTTTACTCAAAGCTAAACTCAATTTGTATCAAATTATTTAGGTTTGATACTCAGAGGATGCTAAACAGAGACTCAATTAAGATAACAAATCAAATTTTTTTTGTGGTGTACGAAGAAAATTTTAATTAACATATAGATATTTTTTTGTTTGTATTTTATTACGAAGGAAGTATAGAGTTTACTTTATTAGAATAAGCAAACTTATACACTTAAATATATCAAAGAGTAATTACGATGTATCAAAATTGGCGCACCCTTTATTCACTTAATCATATGTATTTATACATTGAGCAATAGTTGTGTTAGTTAATAACTAACTCCATAACAAACACTAACTAGCTTGCACAAGCTTAACTAACACTAGCTAACATAAGCTAACTGACACGAGTTTATTTGATCCCTAAGTAAATGAAACATTATTTCAATGTGTTAATGTTGTAGAAGTATCTCAATGACCCCAAATTTGCATTAAGTTTCATGAAAGTGGATACTGAGTCGCATTCCAACATATTGAACCTTTTTAACATGTCATTCATGCATTTCTTTTATTGTATCACAATTCCTTCCCACCGCCTTCAAATATTGAATCTCAAAAGTATTCATGTTAGATTTGAAAGGTGCTATTCTTAGATAATGGAGCCTTTAAAACCAATTTATGATTTGAATCAAACAAATCTAATTTCTTGTTCTTCATTATCACTTCAAAACCTTTATGTATTAATTGACCAATACTCAGCAAAGTTACTTGTCATACTTGGGACATATAGCACATTATCTATAATTGCATATTCTACATTCTTCCCTTTAATCACACCATGTTGTGAATCCTTACATCCTAATTAATGATTGTTGCCATGAGCAACGTTGCATCCTAATCAAAATCTTCCTCTTGTGCAATGCCATCCTCTTAACCAACACATTTCTTCTTCTTGAAGGTGTTGGAAAACACAAGAAATGAGAGGTTGAATTGTGTTTTGCCATTTCTGAAATACTTCGACTGTTTAACCAAAACTGTGTTCTTTAACAAATCATTCAACTTACAAGTATAAAACATGTTTAGTAAAATAAAATTTAATCGTCCTTAAGCTCTAGCTCAACTGACAAATGTCGATATGCTTAGGTTGGACGTTTTGTCCCAAATAGGAACTCAGGATTTCACCGTTTTGTGAGTTAATTGTGGTGAAATTTATCATCTCTTCTAAGATCAAAAAATAAAAAATAAAGTTTAATGAGAGAGAGAGAGAGAGAGGAGAAACACAAGAATTTATATACTAGTTCACAACATACTATTGCTATATATAGTCTTTCTTTACAAAGAGTAGCTCTTCAACCTTTGAGTATTCTTCTTCAGCCTTTCAAGGCTGTAACCATTAGAATAACAAGTTCACTAAACACCTTCAAGTTAACTTGATTGTGTTCAAGTTATCTCAACCTTATAACATATAGTAGGGTCAAGTTGTTGAGGATCATAAGTATTATTATACCTCTTCATGTACCTATTATGGGTGTATGAGTTGTTTCCATTATCATACTGATTTATATCAGTTCTAGTTTGTGTTTGAATTGACACAAAAATTATTTTTAGAATTCTAATTCTCATTGAAAGGTTATTACATTTCAAATTCAATATCAAATCAAGTGTATAAACACTTTGCCTAATTTACATCAATTCTAGTAACTCTTTGCTAAAACGATTTTTCATTTATTCATCTCTTTTGATGTGTTCTATACTTTTTACACAATATCTTCTTGTCACATTGCATTTTTTTTTTTCATTTTTCTTCCTATGTCTTGATTGATTGATCGATTTCTACTTAAATATTGACAAATGTATCCGTTGAGAAGGTTACTATAGAAAATCTTAAATAAACATTTAAGGCAAATAAGCCCTTTAAGACATATCCATATATATCTTCCTAATTAATTAAGCACATCTTCAATTTAAGAAGAGAAAATCTCAGAGGATGTCATTATCAGAGGATGTCATTCACTTCTTCTGTCAGAAGTAGAGGGTCAATATGGTTTTTTAGTCAGCGACAGATAATCATTATAGTGCTATTTCCTTTTGTCTTCAGATGAACAATCATTAACTTGTATTTCTTTTGTCTTTACAACTTTGACTCAAATTGTAGATCCGCATATGCATATTGCAATACTTTTTATTGCTATATTATGACTTGCAATATTAGTAAACATAATTACTTGTTAATTAGTTGATCATATTCTTTGTGTTAGAAACACTTAGATTACTACCTCTAACTTAATAATAACTAGATATTGCGCGGTAACATTTGATATATTAAATTGTATTTTAACTTTATAAACATTACTATTTGAATTTAGAAACAAAGATGATTAGTAGATAAAAGTTGTTGAATGATATATTAGAAGTAGAGAAAATTTATGTTACACAAGTGATGTAAGCTTTGCATCATGCACAAAAAATTTATTGACCATTAGATTAATAAGTTTTATCATTGGGTCAAATGGAATATTACAAGACTTAATGATCCAATAGTAGAAACTAAATTTACACATTGCAAGATGGTCTTATCTTTATTATGATGTTTATTGTAACTTTCTATCACATTTTTGGGATATGTTTAAGATAACTGGTAATGATTTAAAAAATCGAAGTTAAAATATTTATCTTTAACTAATTAATTTTGTCTCTGTATTTTATAAACGTGTACTAAAATTTCTCTGATATTAATATACTAAAATTTTCCATCATCTTTTGAAATCTGTTCAAATAAAATAGATAGTGTATTTCAAGAATTATGTAAAAGTTTGTATAAATCAAACTACCTCACGATATGTTATTGTTTGTGTGCTCATATTTTATATTCAACCAAATAATATTTTTCTAGGATGAAAAAATTACAAGTCTTTTATTAGACAATTTGAAATGAAATTTGAGTTATAATAGAAAAAAAATAAAAAATCAGAGATGAAATAGTTTAGAAATGTGTCATTCATAAAAAATGGTATGTTGTTCAAGAAAAATTAATCACTACCATGCAATTGCATATTAAATAGTGTATTTGGGGAAAACATTTTAAAATATTAAGAACCATCATATTATAATAAGTTAGACTAATAATATGCAAGTTACCAAACTAATATATTATGAACTCCGAGAAATTGAAACATTATAACAATAAAGCTATAGAACTCACATATTGAGCTCTTTCAACTTGTTGATTGAATGAACGTTGACAAATGGGAGTGAGTTACTTAGAATACAATAAATTTATTATATTAAACCAAATGATTTTTATAGACAAAGCAAGAGTTACCAAATTTATTATATGATATAATTAAGTAATAATGAGTTGGGAGATAGTTGATTTCCGTTATAAAATTAGTGCAAGAATAAATAAAGATTAAAAAAGAAATATAAATTAATGGAAGAATGAATGTAACGTAGTCTTAGAGAAGAGTGGTAGCAAGACGAATTTTGAAAGTGTTAACATCAAAATATATTTGATGTGGCAAAATTGAGATGAAGTGTCAATAGATATAGTTGGGAGATTGTTTTAATATATTATAAATAGATAAATATTTTTTGTATGTTTTTACAAATTTTTATCAAAGAAATCTATATAAGCTAAGATCATACCACAAGACTATAATTATAGTATACATATATTCTCATAAATTAGGTAAATATTCAAAAATTACAAATAATTGGTTACATACATTAAAATAAATAACAATAACAATTCAAAATCAATATAATAATATTATTGACAAAAGATTACTTGAATTTGATTAGACCGACATGTGACACAACTTATATTGACACATATATTCATATATTGTTTATATTGCTTTCAATCTTTATATCTTATATGAAAACAAATATTAAGAATGAATGACGTAAAAAAAATGAATATCAAATGCATATATAAGAAATTGATACAAAAATTTGAGGCATTAATTACCTAACTAAATTTAATATTTATATATTTTTGGAAATAGGTTTAGAACATGAACAATAAAAGTAACAAAAAATTGGATAGATGACAATAATCGATTCTAAATAAATATCTAAAAATATTATTGACCAAAAAGTATTTGAATTTGATCTGACCGACTTGTGGCTCAACTTATATAGACTCCTTTATTCCTACATTCCTTAAATTGCTTTCAATCTTATATCGTATATAAAAATAAACAAAAAAAATAAATGACATAAAAAAAGAATGTCCCCCTCTTTGATGATGACTATTAACTATACAATTAATGAAAAAAATTCCTTTAGTAAAAAAAATTAAAAGAATGTTCCCCCTGACTATAGTACTAAAAAATTGTTTAACTTAATATTCATTTGCTCTTCTTAAAAGAAAACTTATAAATCAATATTTTGGAACTCCCTATAAATATGATAAACCATATTCTTTAAGAGTTTCAAAATTATTAAGTTATTTTATTTTTGATAAGGGAATGCATAGATACTGAAGAAAGCACATGAATACATTATACAAGACTTTCGAAAAAGAATTAATAGATTCTTTGTATGCTAAGCATTTCAAAACAAGGGTAAAATGCAAGTACTAGTCATATATACAAGTGTTATGCAAAACGACACTCATATGCATATGCAACAAATAGATGCAGATGCAACCAGCACATCAGATGCAAAACACAGGGAGTTGAGAGATGACAAAAGGAACACATGTAGGGGAATTGGAAACATTTTAGGTATAAATAGCATAATTTCTCTATAAAGGAGACGAAAACATTTAGGACACAGAAGACGTAATGAGGAGAGTGTAGAGGAAAACAAAGAGAGACACAAAGAGCGAATACATATTTTGACATTGTGAAATAAGGTACTTAAGGTACTTAGTGAAATAAGGAGACATTGATATCCAAGGGTTGAACATGAACCTTTGAATGCATTTTGTGAATCTCCTTGTATAATCCATCTTGTTAATCATAGTTTGCAGATGTAACTTTTCAAGATTTGTGAACTTTTCAACACTGAAGTTGAGCAATTCATGTATTAAGAAAATCTTAAAGTCTTTTTGAGAGTACAATTTAAAAAGAACACCATTTTGGAAGATGAAGACTCAATAAAGGATGAGTTATAAAACTGGTTTTCTCAATAGGGTTATAGGTTTAAAGCATTTTGAATGAAAAGGGATTTGGGTTGGGAGAGAGAGGTTTTTAACGAAAAATATGATTTTTGAAAGAAAAAAAAAAGCTAGAAATAAGAGAAGTTTAAATAAGCATAGAAAATAAGGAAATCAAAACTTAGGTTTTAACTAAAGTAACCAAAGACCAATTTTCAAAAAGAACACGTGCAATACAAACAAGGATAAGACAACATGGATGAAGACATAAGAGACTACAGAAGCATGCGATATGACATAAGAGAAAACACAAACATGCCTAAAAAACATATCAAGTAAGACAAACAAGTACACATAAAATAATGAAATAAATTGCAGAGTACCTGACTGATGAATAATAAGGATGATTGAGCAAATTAGTCTTTACTCTTGTCATACTAGAGCTAGTCAGACTTTTCTTTTAGATGATCTTCTAACTAGATGCAGAGTTAGCTTGGTTCTGATAATTGTTTCTTCTGAATCAATTGATGCAACCCTTTGTTCTAGTGCTTTGATTTCATATATGTGAGTCTTAGATGATGTTTTAAGAACGTTATACACCGGAGGCAAATATCTTATCCATGAGCAGATAGGGGAAAGGCTTCAGACCTTGTAGTAAGAGGATTGCCAAAGTGGCTTATTTTAGGTTATGATATGTTCATGAGTTTGACTAGATGAGGAGATATTTAAACTCATTTGTAACACCGACTTCTCTATTGGTGATATTATATGACGATCTTCCATAAAAGAGTGGTGGTCCTTTATTTGAAGTTTAGGATTATTTTAGGATAATTCCAACATTGTGCTCGTGCTTGCTTCTTCCTAGAGGATGATGATCAGATGATTGCTTCTATTTGATCTAGCCTTTTTAAGCACTATTAGATTTTAGCTACAATCCTCTAGTTGATATTTTGATGATAACAAAAACAAACAAATAAAGAACAATTATCCCCTAATTGTATTTGATAAGTGTGCATATTAAGTTAGAAGATAAAGAGTTATACTAATGACTAACTATTTTAAGGTAGCACAAATTATAGTAAATTAGTGATAACAATATAAATGTATTAAAAATAAAGAATATTATCAACTAATAAACAAGTAACTATGTCTACTAATGGAGGAATTTGTAATGTAACAATGAGAAGTATTGCATTATGTAATTCATTGACAAAGGTTACAAAGTATGCCTTTTGATGTAAGTTGTATCCTCTGGTGATTGAACGAAGCAATAAGCAATATCCTTTGGTGATATAAGCAATAAGAAGACTTTGTTTCACTCCGTTTGTTTGACTCTGATGCAAGCGCTCTAACACACACCTTTTTTGACTCGAGCGACGATCTGTGCTGCTGACTCCGATAATGCAAACAATGCTCTGGTTCTAGTGACTTTAGAAATACATGATATGTTATGTTTCAGTTGACTGTAGAGACACACTAAAAGAAAAATATGAAAGAAATATCCTCTTAATAGAGAGTTATTAGAACTGATGTAAATCAATTAAAGTGTTCTCACACAGTAGTACTTATATAAGACTTAATATGTAAAATGTTATCAATGAGAGTTAGAATCCTAAAAAATAAACTTTGTGTCAATTCAGACATAAATTAGAACTTATTTAAATTAGCCAAATAGTGGCAACAACTCTCTCACCCCTAAAAGATATCCGGAAAGGTGCAACGACTCTCATGAACCTCAACAACATGATGCTAGAAAGTTGAAGAAGGTTCTGACGACTACATATTGGAGAGGTTAGAGAAAAATACTCAAAGCCTAAAGAGGCAGAGTCAAGAATACTGGTATGCAATTAATTGAAATAGTGGATTAAGTTATTCACTGTACAGAGGCAAAATATCTCTATAAGGGGAGGACAAGATATAACAATAATTTGTTTAGAACTAGTATAAAAAGTATTTGTGTGTCATTTATCTTCTTCTTTTTCTTGCATCTTAGTTCTTTTTTATTTAACCTTACTTTGTCTAAACATGTTTTATAAAAGCAAGTTGAATTCTTTTTTTAAGAAAAGTTTTTGTAAGGCAATCGAAGTACCTTTTAGAAACAACAAACACAATTCAAACCCCTCATTTTTGGTTTTCGAACACCTTTTAGCCAACTTTATTGTGTTCAAGTCTTTTCAACATTCTAGCTTAGTACAACCAAGTTGTTGAGCTTCATAAGTATTTTTGTTCATATTTCAACACCTTTAGTGCAGGAATAAGTTGTTTCCACTATCGGGTTGTTTCACATAAATTTTAATTTGTGTCTGAATTGACACAAAATTTGTTTCTAGGATTCTAACTCTCATTGAGAGAATATTACATTTCAAATCCTATATCAAATCAAGTGTATAAAACACTTTGAAATATTTACATAGATTCTAGTAACTTTATACTGAGATGATTTTTCATTTGTTTTTTTCTTTTGATGGGTTCTAGGTTTTTTGCTTAATTTGTTACCATAATCACAACGTAGGATTATTAGAGTGGATTCATTAGAGGCGCATTGAGAGCGTGTTCGTCAGATTCAGGCACACCTCAGAAGATTCTTCAGAGTCATTGTGAACTTGTTAAATAGATTCTCTTTTCTTTGTTAATTAGAGGATCTAACATGTACCAGCACATAAACTTTATCAAATGCTTCACTTAGAGTTTTCTTCTTTTGATCTTTGAGTCAGAGGGTCAAGATGGTTTTTCGTTAGAGACAGATAATCATTATAGCGCTATTTACTTTTGCTTTTAGAGGAACAATCATTGACTTGTATTTCTTTTATCTTTATCACTTTCAATCAAACTATAGATCTTTAAATGCATATTGCAATACTTCTTTTTGATATATTATGACTTGTTTATTAGGTGGTCATATTCTTTTTGTTAGAAACACTTAGATTATTATTTCCAACTAACTCATAATTTATGTTATCTTCAAATTTATAGCGATTAATATACATTTTTATCTTCTAACTGAATCTGCACACTTAGATAATATAGTTAGGGGATAATTGTTCTTTATTTGTATGTTTTTGTTATCATCAAAACGTCAACTTAAATATTGTAGTTAAAATACTAGCACTTATTTCCCTTGCCATGCCAACATTCATATGCAGAATAGTCAAATTTCTCTCATTGGAGCATTTAGCCTTTCTTTTGCAAAAATTCTTTAAGTCACCCTTATGCTTGTTATTTCGTCTACCTCCTTTAGATGAGGATTGGAATTCTTCGACTTTGCATGAAAATTGAAATTCTTGTTGAGATGGATCGCACCCTGACTGTCACAGAATAACAAAAACTTGTCTTGCTTGAGGTCTAACTCATGTAGGAATTTCTTCAACCACAAGAGTTCTTTGGAAGCTTCAGTTGATGCAATGTACTCAGCTTCAGTAGTGGATAAAGCAACACACTTTTATAATCTTGATTGCCAAGACACAGCTCCCCCTGAAAACGTCATCATATAACCAAAAATAGATTTTCTAGAATCAAGATCACCTGCCATATCTGCATTTGTGTAGCCATACAACACAGGCTCACCACCTCCATAGCATAAACACACTTTGGAAGTGCCTCTGAGGTATCGGAGAATCCACTTCACTGCTTGCAATTGATCTTTACTAGAATTAGAGAGAAATCGACTAACAACTCCAACGACATGAGCAATATCTGGCCTTGTGCATACCATAACATACATAAAACTACCAACTGCGGATGCATAAGGAACCTTCTTCATATCTTCTTTGTCTTTCTCACTTGTAGGACATTAATCAGACTTCAATTTAAAATGAGTAGCAAGTGGAGTACTAGCATGTTTGCAATTGCTCATAATAAGAAAAATGTCAGGGATGAGTTTCACTTCGAATACAACTTTGACTTCTAATTTGATCCTAGTTACTGAATTCCTTTATTGAATAATTACCCAATTCTCTTTATTATTCTTGCCCTAATGTCTTAGTGATAGAATCTTTAATTCCAAAGTAACCCATAATTCCTTAGTGGATTTAAGATTAGAATTAAGCTTTACGGTACAAAAATTCTCCTTTTAAACTACTGCTTTTGCCAGAAATTTAATTTGTTTCATGACTTGCATCTATATCCATATACTACAATATCATGAGTTTCGCATCTCAAACATTCTTAAAGTCCTCTTTCGTTTCAAAATACCAATCGTAGAACATTTTAAAATTGATCAAACAATAAAAAGCATTAAGCACATAGATTAAAAAGATAATTCAATAAACTCATTCATATAACTAGAAATCAAATCAGAAAAATAAAGGTTTCATCTTGTTTCGCTCATCCCTAAAAAATAGGGTTTAGTACTCATGACAAACATACCTAAGATAGAGATTAAAGAAAAATTACAAGAAGTATTCATGAATGATTCTTGATAAATCTCTTCCAATGTTGTTAGAAACAATCGTCACTGAGTTTCTTTATTAGAAGCAATTACTGTTTTTTCAAGGTTTCGATTAATCTGCTGTTGGATACTTCAACTGGCCCACTAGTTTGTGGGTGATATGGGGTTGCCACCCTATGATGCACATTATATTTCTTTAGAAGGCACTCCATCTTCCAGTTAAGAAAGTGAGTGCCCTCGTCATTAATCAATGCTCGAGGCACGCCAAAACGCGCAAAGATGTTCTTTTTGAGAAATGCGATGACCGCTTTTGAATCATTGGTTGGTGTAGCAACTGCTTCAACCCACTTTGAGACATAATCCACCACCACCAAAATATAAAATATTGCATATGAGGATGTGAATGGACCCATGGAATCAATACCCTACACATCGAACACTTCTACTTCTAATACACGATTTTGAGGGCCATAATAGTTGAATGCATCGTTAAAAAGTGACGGCCATAATAGTTGAATGGATCACACTTCTTCACATAGTTGAATGCATCGTTAAAAAATGACGGCCATAATAGTCCCGATTAGAGATCCACTGTTGCAGTTTGATCCCCACGAAAATGACCCCCATAGTTAGAGTCATGTCAGTGCCACAATACCTTTTCTTGGTCCTCCTCGGGCACACACCTTCACAACAACTCATCCACTCCTTTTTTGTACATAAAGAGTTCATCCAATACATAGAATTTGGCATCATTGATAAACTTCTTTCGTTGTTGGTAGGTGAAATCAGATGGAATTGCCACACCTACTTTAAAATTTGCAAAGTCTGTGAACTAAGATGCCTTGGCAATTGGGAAGATGCGTTCATCAGCGAATGGGTCTCGAATTGGTCTAGTGTCATTATCGTCCTCCACATGCACCAATTGGGATAGGTAGTCGGCTACAGTGTTCTCTGATCCTTTCTTATCTCGGATCTCAATGTCGAACTCTTGTAGTAATAGAATCTATCTGAGTAGCCTTGGCTTCTATTCCTACTTAACAAACAAATACCTCAAGGCAGCATAATCAATGTAAGCAATAACTTTCGATCCTAATAAATAAGATCGGAATTTATCAAAAGCATAAACTACAACCAATAATTCTTTTTACGTTGTAGCATAATTATGTTGTGTCTAATTCAAAACATGACTAACAAAGTAGATTACATCTAACAACTTATCTTTTCTTTGTCCCAAGACTGCTTCAATAGCACTGTCACTTGCATCGCACATGATTTCAAAAGGTAGTGACCAATCAGGTGCAGTGATAATAGTAGCAGTTATCAACTTATTTTTTAAAGTGTTAAAAGCATTCAAACAATCCTCATTGAATTATAAATGTGTGTCTTTCACAAGAAGGTTTGTAAGCGTTTTTGCAAATTTAGAAAAATCTTTTTATAAACCTCTTGTTAAATCCAACATGGCCTAAAAAGCGTCTAATGTCTTTTCCGTTGGTAGGAGGGGGTAAGTTTTTCAATAACTTCAACTTTGGCCTTGTCAACCTCGATCCCTTTGTTGCAGATTTGGTGGCCTAACATAATTTCCTCTCTTACCATAAAATGACATTTTTCCCAATTTAGAACCAGGTTGAATTTTTCACACCTCTCTAATACAAGAGACATATTAATTAAACAATTATCTAAAGATGAACCAAAAATAAAACATTCATCTATAAATACTTCGATATGTTTCTCAATCATATCAGAGAATATGGACATCATGCACCTTTGAAAAGTGGCGGGTGCATTACATAGCTCAAACGAAATCCGCTGATAAGCAAACACCCCAAAAGGACATGCAAATGCAGTTTTCTCTTGATCCTCGGGTGCTACAACTATCTGATTATACCCCGAGTAGCGATCTACGAAGCAATAATAATCATGTCTTACTAGCCGCTCAAGCATCTGGTTGATGAAAGGGAGTGGGAAATGATCCTTCCTCGTAGCCTTGTCCAATCTTCTATAATCAATACAAACTATTCACCCTGTAACCATTCGTGTAGAAATTAGCTTGTTCTTTTCGTTTGTGGTGACGGTCGTTACACATTTTTTTGGTACAACTTGGACGGTACTTACCCAAGAGCTATCTAAAATGGGGTAGATGAGATCGACTTCTAGGAGCTTTACGACTTCTTTCCTAATCAGTTCTTTCATTGTCGAATTCAATATTCTTTGGGTTTGTACAACCAGTTTGTGATTGTCCTTCATTAGGATCTTGTGCATACAAAACGTCGGACTTATTCCCTTCAACTGTTCCATGGACCAACCAATGCCACCCTTATGCTTACACAAAATTCTCAACAATTTCTCTTCTTGTAACTCACTCAAGCTTGCACTAATGATGGTTGGATTCTTATATTTTTCACCTAAGAATACATATTTCAAATGAAGAGGCAACTACTTGAGTTCAGTCTGTGGTGTCTCTTTCTTTTTATTTAAGGACTCATCCTCATTCCCTTTAACCTCCTCCAATCTTGTAGGGAGACAGGGGGAGTAAGATTGTGATGCTTCTAACATGGCTAATGACTCTTCATCATATGCATATTTTTCATTGTTTTTAGTCTTATCTATCTGTGATTATTCGTTAATTTGAGGAGTTAATTGCTATATCTTGTTCATTCTAGTTCTTTGAGTTAATAAAATGTTTATGTTCTTATTCCCTTGATTAAGTAGGGATTTTTTTTGTAGTTTTACGTTGCTTTGTTTTTTATAGTATAGTGCTGAATTTTGATGAGAAATCAACATGACCTATATGGAGTGTTTCAGCCATATCTGGAGTTGTAGATGTCCAATTGGAGTCAAACCAAGTGAAAATGAAAGCTACGATCCATATCTACAATTTTCATGAAGACACCAGAACCCAATTCAGAGAAACTCAATGATAGTCGTTTCTAACACCATTAGAGCATATTTATCAAGAATCATTAAAGAATGTTTCTTGTAATTCTTCTCTAATCTTTATCTTTTTTATCTCTGTCATGAGTAACTAAACCCTTTTTTCTAGGGATGAGTGTAACAAGATGAAACCCTTATTTTTCTGATTTGATTTCTAGTTATATGAATGTGTTTATTGAATTATTTTTCTCATCTATGTGCTTAATGCTTTTTATTGTTTGATCAACATTAAAATGTTCTACGCTTCGTATTTTGAAATGAAAGTGGACTTTACAGATGCTTGAGATGAGAAATTCATGATATCGTAGTCTAGTGATAGATGCAGCTCATGAAACCAATTAAATTAGTTGCAAAGGCAGTAGTTTAACAAGAGAATTTCTGTACGATAAGACATAATTCTAATCTTAAATACACTAAGGAATTAGGGGTTAATTTGAAATTAAAGGTTCTGTCACTAAGACATTAGGGCAAGAATAATAAAGAGAATTCGGTAATAATTCAATAAAGGAATTCAGCATCAATAAAGAATTGGAAGACCCAACTTTCTCAACAAATAGCACAAAGAGCGCCTGAAAATTTTCCTAGTGACACAATTTCGAATCCGCAAAATAATGTCAATGTCGTGACAATGAAGAGTGGCAAGGTAAGTGAACAAATATCACCTAAAGTCAAACAGAGTGCAACTACTTCAACTTCAACCCACTCAGAGGAAATAGTCACCCCTACATCAATTGAGGAGCACATCGCTCTTGAAAAGGAGGAAGAACATGTGGTGCAGAAAAATGAGACATTGCCAATAATCCGAAATACGACTTCTGTTTCCTCAAAGACTAAAAAAGGAAGAAACTAAAAACAATTCGGTAAGTTTGTTGATGCTTTTAAAAAATTGCATATTAACATTCCTTTTGCAGAAGCACTAGAGCATATGCCAACATATGCCAAGTTTATGAAGGAGATTCTGTCAAAGAAAAGAAAAATCGACGTTGAAACAGTGATGCTTACCGAAGAGTGTAGTGCTATCCTATAGAGGAAGCTGCCATTGAAGCTCAATGATCCTAGAAGCTTCTGTATCCCTTGCACTATTGGAAATAGAACTTTTGGGAAGGCCATGTGTGATCTTAGGGCTAGTGTAAGTCTTATGCCCATTTCCATATACAAAAAGCTAGGCATTGGAAGAGTGAAAGACACACAATTAATGTTACAGTTTGCGGATCGCTCAATGAAACACCGATATGAAGTGGTGGAATATGTGTTGGTCAAAGTGGATAATGTAAAACACATGTTTTTGATGAAGACAAAGACCAAGATTTGTGATCAAAGCAAAAAAGCTCAAAAAGAAGTCCAAATAGCATATGCCAACTAATCAAACATATTAAATATTTAAATAAATGTAAAGGTATATGATACAATCAATAGTTCAAAAGTACATGAGAACCATTCATCTTTGCATATGCTTAAAAAGGATTTTTCATTACATTAAACAATGTTTAAAATCAATGTTTTTGACAAAAAGAAATGTCGTATTCAAACACATAGGCTAAGTCAGTAGCAAAAACTTAACATCTGTATTCGACTACGAGATGCTGTAGTCGAATACAAGTGCTAAGTTAGTAGCTCAGACTTCACATTTGTATTCGACTACAACCTGATATAGTCGAATACAAACAGCAAGTCAGTAGTAAAATGCACTTATCTGTATTCGACTACAATGTAACACCCCGATTTTCAAAGCGAGGGTGTATTTTTTTTCAAAAGAAATTAAAATAAAATAGAGAAATAAATAAGGAAATACATTTGGATAAATAATTGAGTCATTATAATTTACAAGCAGCGGAAAAGTTTCTCAAAATATGAATCCAAAGTATTTACACAGAAACAAATAATACATGGAACCCATTCAAATAAGATGGCATATTAACAATATTAGTGAAGGTACAGTTTTCTAGTTCAAAATAACGTAATCCAAAAGAAAGACATATGTTCCCTCTATGTCATCCTAATCTGATCATTCTACAAAAAACTATAGCTATACACCCTGAGTGATCTCCACGCGCCCCGTGAGATCCTCCTAACATAGCTCCAGTCAAGCATTCCCATCTACATTCCCATCCGTAGGGTACGAACCGGTAGGATCGTCCTGGCTCTCATCTGAGGGCAAAGCCCAGATTTCCACAATAGTTGTAAAGGGTCACCAACCGAAATTAACAGTTAACACATAACATTTCAGTTTTTAAATGCACAAAATAACCTTTCAACTAGCATGCACCTTAAAAGGGTTTTCCATATGCTAAAAGTTCATATAACACTTGCCAAATAACAATGAAAACAAAATAAAGTTCTCAATCCATCAAGCAATACATAACTAACCAAGACATTGATAAATCAATTGAGCAATCTGTTATCTAACTCAAAATAAGAATTTCTACTAAGCCAATCGATTTCCTGAAGGTTTTTAGTGAAATTTGAATTCTGGGCTTAATTCAATCGATTGGGCAATCGATTGAGAGGATAGCTGAGCCCCTGACTTAATGTCAATCAATTTCCAAATCGATTTTTGTCAGTTTTGCTGAATTCCTGCATGGCCAAATCGATTTCCAAATCGATTTTCTTAATTGGTTTTGAAAAACATATTATAAAATCGATTGGCAAATCGATTATGTCAAATTAGGGAAGTCCCTGTAACTTATCCAATCGATTGGGAAATCGATTTCGCTGCATATTCTTCCAAAAATACATAAACTAACTCAATATCCTTCATACACAATTCCAACACATAACACTTAGCACTTATAACACAATCACTACAACATCATGAGCTTCAAAATAGTTTTGCAATCAAACATGCTATCAAACAATCCCCAAAACCTAACACTTAACACTTATAACACAATCACTACAACATCATGAGCTTCAAAATAGTTTTGCAATCAAACACGCTATCACACAATCCCAAACAAAACCCTCCGCGAGAGGCGTAAACCCTAAACGTACAGTTTCTCACAAACGAACACGAGTGCAGTCTCTCATGGACAAACACAATTTACCAGGGTGTAGTCTCTCACGGACAAACACCTGTGCAGTCTCTCACAGACAAACACAATTTACCAAGGTGCAGTCTCTCACGGACAAACACCAGTGCAGTCTCTCACGGACAAACACAATTTACCAAGGTGTAGTCTCTCACGGACAAACACATGTGCAGTCTCTCACGGACAAACACAATTTACCAGGGTGCAGTCTCTCACGGACAAACACCTGTGCAGTCTCTCACGGACAAACACAATTTACCAGGGTGTAGTCTCTCACGGACAAACACCTGTGCAGTCTCTCACGGACAAACACAATTTACCAGGGTGCAGTCTCTCACGGACAAACACCTGTGCAGTCTCTCACGGACAAACGCAATTTACCGGGGTGTAGTCTCTCACGGACAAACACCATTAAGTAAAGGCAGATATTAAAAGATTTCCCGTTTTTAATACCCATTTAACTCTTACAATTCGAACGACAATTATTAAGTAAACAAAGATATTAAGAGATTCATCATTCTTAATACTCATTTAACTCTAACGATTTTCACTGCAAACATTAAGTATACAGAGATATTAAAAGATTCCCCATTTTTAATACTCATTTAACTCTAATGATTTTCACGACAAACATTAAGTAAACAAAGATATTAAAAGATTCCCCATTTTTAATACTCGTTTAACTCTAATGGTTTTCACGACAAACATTAAGTAAACAAAGATATTAAAAGATTCCCCATTCTTAATACTCATTTAACTCTAACGATTTTCACTGCAAACATTAAGTAAACAGAGATATTAAAAGATTCCCCATTTTTAATACTCGTTTAACTCTAATGATTTTCACGACAAACATTAAGTAAACAAAGATATTAAAAGATTCCCCATTCTTAATACTCATTTAACTCTAACGATTTTCACTGCAAACATTAAGTAAACAGAGATATTAAAAGATTCCCCATTTTTAATACTCGTTTAACTCTAATGATTTTCACGACAAACATTAAGTAAACAAAGATATTAAAAGATTCCCCATTCTTAATACTCATTTAACTCTAACGATTTTCACTGCAAACATTAAGTAAACAGAGATATTAAAAGATTCCCCATTTTTAATACTCGTTTAACTCTAATGATTTTCACGACAAACATTAAGTAAACAAAGATATTAAAAGATTCCCCATTCTTAATACTCATTTAACTCTAACGATTTTCACTGCAAACATTAAGTAAACAGAGATATTAAAAGATTCCCCATTTTTAATACTCGTTTAACTCTAATGATTTTCACGACAAACATTAAGTAAACAAAGATATTAAAAGATTCCCCATTCTTAATACTCATTTAACTCTAACGATTTTCACTGCAAACATTAAGTAAACAGAGATATTAAAAGATTCCCCATTTTTAATACTCGTTTAACTCTAATGATTTTCACGACAAACATTAAGTAAACAAAGATATTCGCCTCCAAAGTTGGTTCCCTAGCACCGTAGCGTGGTAGTGAGCAACTTTTCCTTATATCTCTTTGTGAAACGAAGCTTAGATCTAGTTGAAACGGGGAGGTTTGTGTTTGACGGTTTTGAAATCCATAACTCCGTTTTTGAATCCGGGAAGAAGGAAGAAGCTGAAAACTTGTTCTTACTCACCCACTAGCCTTGGGTTTCAATTCTCGAACTTAAAGGAAGCAAAGAACGCAAAAAAAATGAATAAAAATGGAGGAAGGAGGGAGAAGGGTTCACGCGACAGAGGAAGAAGATGAATTTAGATTTCTTTCTTTCCTTCCCTTTTCCTTTCTTTCTTTTTCCTTCCTTTCTATTTCTTTTCTTTCTATTTCCTTCCTTCCTTTTTATATCCTTTTCTTTTCTCCCCAAACAAATATATACATAAAGATATTTATATATATTTTAATTACTTTTAACAAATATCTCAAAATATCTAGATATTTGTTAAATTATCATTTCACCCATAACGCATTAAATTCTTCGTAAAAGATTCACCGCAGCTAATTTAATTTATTCATCGACGAGTAATTCTAATCGGCATCAAAATATCTTTTTGGTCATATAAACTCCAAAATATTAATAACTTTGGCCAAAAAGCCTCCGAGTTCAATACCAAAATACACTAAAATACATAAAGTATACTTTAAAATTATGGGTCTTACATGACTACAACCTGATGTAATCGAATACAAATAGCAAGTCAGTAGCAAAATGCACTTATTTGTATTCGACTACATGACCTTTCTATTCGAATACAAGATGAAAATTTTGAATAAATCTAAACGTTATAAGAGATGTATTCGAATACATACATGTTGTATTCAAATACACCTGGAAACAATGCAATTTTTCAAATCTGAAATGGCTCCAGATCATTGCTTTTGTTCATCAAAACTCTTGGAACAATGGTCACCTATCTAAAGTGATGTCTATGGAGTATAAATACACCATAGTTTCAGATTAAGGGACACACAATCCTACAGCTAAACCTTGAACAACTTTGAACAAATTTCTGAATTTTTTCTCAAAGTTATTTTTCTTATTTCAAGTACTTGCATTACATTTTCATATCATTGAGAAAGGTTCTCAAAGTACACTTGAAATAATATTGGATTAAAATCATTGTACCATTCTTATTCTTATTCCAAATCAAATTTCATTATTTGTAAAAGAAAGTAGTACTTTCTTAAAGTAGTCTAATCTAAGATAATGGTGTGCTATCTTAGAAGTTTTTGTTAGAAGTTGGTAATAGAAATCCTAGGGTGGGATTTGTACATTTTCTGACATTAGTGGAAAAATCTCTTGTAGTGTGCAAGAGGTCTTGGATGTACCCATGGTCATAAGGGGAATCAAGATAATATGTTTGTGTTTATTATTTTTATGTCATTTATCTTGCTCATCCATTATCTTAAATCAGAAAAATCGATCATTAAATCTCTAAAAACAAGAAAATCTCTAAACACCTAATTCACCCCCCTCTTAGGTGCACCTCTATTCTTACAGATAAGTTCATTTTTCCAGTGGATTTTGTGGTACTAGACATGGAGGAGGACAATGACATTCCTTTAATATCAGAGAGACCATTCTTAGCAACAGAGTGAGCTATGATTGATGTAGCGGATGACACCTTAACCTTAAAGATAAATGAAGAAATCGTCACTTTCAATATTCTAAAAGCCATGGAACATTCAAAAGAATGAAAAGGGTGCAATCGAATCAAGCTTTTAGATGCGATAGTCGAAGCCATGGATCATCCTGAACTCAAGCAGTTGCCTCCACATCTGAAATATGTATTCATGGGTGAAAAAGATAAGAATACAGCCATCGTTAGTGCAAGCATGAGTGATTTACAAGAAGAGAAGTTGTTGAGAATTTTGGGAAAGCATATGGGTGCCATCGGTTGGTCCATTGAGGACTTGAAGGAAATAAGTCCGACTTTTTGTATGCACAAAATCCTAATGGAGGACAATCCCAAACCGGTGGTACAACCCCAAAAAAGATTGAATTAAGCAATGAAATATGTGATTAGGAAAGAAGTGGTAAAGCTCCTAGAAGCCGATCTCACCCAAATAGCTCTTGGGTGAGTCCTGTCCAAGTTGTACCAAAAAAGGGTGGAACGTCCGTCATCACAAATGAAAAGAACGAGC
This sequence comes from Cicer arietinum, assembly GCF_000331145.2. Taxonomy (NCBI): domain Eukaryota; kingdom Viridiplantae; phylum Streptophyta; class Magnoliopsida; order Fabales; family Fabaceae; genus Cicer; species Cicer arietinum. The sequence continues at coordinate 45,086,605 of NC_021166.2, forward strand.
TAATTCCTACATGAACATTTATAGGGTGGAGAGTTTGTATTAATTATAAAAGATTGGACAATGCTACGAGGAAGGATCATTTTCCGCTCCCTTTTATTGACCAGATGCTTGAGCGACTAGCTAAACATGAGTATTACTGCTTCCTAGATGGCTACTCGGGGTACAATTAGATAGCTGTTGCACCCAAGGATAAAGAGAAAACTACATTTACATGTCTGTATGAGATGTGTAATGCACCTGCCACATTTCAAAGGTGTGTGATATCCATATTCTCTTAAGAAACATCGAAGTATTTATGGATGACTTTTCTGTCTTTGATTGATCTATCTCTTGTTTTAGAAAGGTGTACAAAGTCCAACTTGGTCCTAAATTTGGAAAAATGTCATTTTATGGTAAGAGAGGGAATTGTGTTAGGCCACCGAATCTCCCACAAGGGGATCAAGGTTGACGAGGCCAAAGTTGAAGTTATTGAAAAACATCCCCCTCCTACCAACGAAAACGGCATTAAAAGCTTTTAAGGCCATGCTGGATTTTATAGGAGATTTATAAAAGATTTTTCTAAAGTTGCAAAACTGCTTACAAACCTACTTGTGAAAGACACACCTTTCAAATTCAATGAGGATTGTTTGAATGCTTTTAACAATTTGAAAAATAAGTTGATAATTGCTCCTATTATCAATGCACCTAACTGGTCACTACCTTTTGAAATCATGTGCAATGCAAGTGACAGTGCTATCGGGGCAATCCTGGGACAAAGAAAAGATAAGTTGTTGCATGTAATCTACTACGGTAATCATGTTTTGAATCAGGCACAACATAATTATGCCACAACTGAAAAAGAATTATTAGCTGTATTTTATGCTTTTGATAAATTTCAATCTTATTTATTAGGATAAAAAAATATTGTTTACGTTGATCATGCTGCTTTGAGGTATTTGTTTGCTAAGCAGGAATCGAAGTCAAGGCTACTCAAATGGATTCTATTACTACAAGAGTTCGACATTGAGATCTGAGATAAGAAGGGATAAGAGAACACTGTAGCTGACCACCTATATCGATTAGAGAAAGTGGAGAAGGATGATGACACTAGACCGATTCGAGACCAATTTGCTGATGAGCAAATCTTCGCAATTGTTCGCTGACTTTGTTAATTTTAAGGTAGGTGAGGCAATTTCATCTGATTCCATGATGCCAATTTATATGTATGGGATGAACCCTTTCTGTACAAAAAAGGAGTAGATGGGTTGTTGAGAGGGTGTGTGCCACGACTCTAGTTATGGAGGTCATTTAAGTGGGGATTGAACTGCAACAAAGGTTCTCCAATCGGGACTATTCTAGCCTTCATTGTTTAAAGATGCATTCAACTATGTGAAAAAGTGTGATCGATGTCAGCGCACCGGTAACATTTCAAAATGGGATAAGATGTCTCAAAATCCTGCATTAGAAGTAGAAGTGTTCGACATGTGGGGTATTAACTTCATCAGGCCATACCTATCCTCATATGCAAAAGTTTATATTTTCGTGGCAGTGGATTATTTCTCAAGAAGAACATTTTCGCGTGTTTTGGCGTGCCTCGAGCTTTGAATAGTGACGAGGGAACTCATTTTCTTAACCTGAAAATGGAATACCTTCTAAGGAAATATAATGTGCGTCATAGGGTGGCCATCCCATATCACCCACAAACTAGTGAGCAAGTTGAAGTATCCAACAAGCAGCTTAAATGAATCCTTGAAAAGACAATTAATGCTTTAGGAAAAGATTGGTCAACGAAACTTGATGATGCACTTTGGGCCTACGAACAACTTTCAAGATCCCCTTGGTAAGTCTCCATATCAAATTGTGTATGGTAAAGCTTGTCACTTACCTCTTGAACTCGAGCATCGAGCATTTTGGGCGACAAAGTACTTGAATTTTGACTTGGTCAAGGTAGGCGAATCTAGAATTCTTCAGCTTCACGATTTAGAGGAGTTTCGTAATTTGGCATAGAAGAACACCAAGATCTATAAAGAAAAAACTAAGAAGTGGCATGACAAAAAAATTCAGTGAAAGGAGTTCCAAGAAGGAGAACTAGTTCTTCTCTTCAACTCGAAATTAAAGTGGTTTCCAGGAAAACTAAAGTCAAGATGGTTGTATCCTTTCAAAACAATCAAGGTGTTTCCATACAGTGCGATGGAGTTAATGGATACACATTTAAACCGAAGTTTCAAGGTGAATGGACAAAGGCTCAAACCTTACATAAACTTTTGATGGAGTCCATCAATCTGATCACCACTTGAAGAGTGGAATATCAAGCTGAAGACATTAAACGAGTGTTTATTGGGAGACAACCCAAATTCGTATCATTTGCACAATGTTTTTGCATTTCAGTCGCATTTTAATTCGTTTATTTTCATTTTTTGTTATTAATTGCTAGTTGTATTCATTCTTGATGTTCTATACGCTCAAGTAACCAAAAGGTGTTTGGGGAGTGAAGTTTATTGTGTCATTTAGACCAATAGGCGCCTCAAGAGTGCATTTTGCAATGGTGCCACTGTCGTTTCGCGCCTCAAGCGCCTTTCAAACTTGAAGCTTCTAGCAATCCGCGCCTCAAATGTATTTTGCACTGATGCCATTATCGTATCGCACCTTAAGCGCATTTCAGCGCTGAAGCTTCTGCCAATCCACGCCTGAAGCATATTCTCCTACACTTAAATGCACCTAAAGCGCAGGGCACACGCTTGAAGCTCATTTCCTCTTTACACTCACTGCCCTGCTACGCCCAAAGCGCATTACACATCTAGTTGGGTTATAAAACCCTTGCCCCTCAATTTTTTTCCCCAAACCCTTCTCTCCCACAACAGTCAAATGGTACATATATCTCTATTAATTCTTCAAGTCTAGTTTTCAGCTCAACAAAGGTAAGTCTTCCTCCCCTATCAAGCTTTCTTCCATTATCAAGTAAGTTTTCTAGAAGTGTTACTTTCAACTCCTTCTTGAATTTCTTGATGAATGTAGGTTGTCTGAATTCGAATTTGTGTTAGTAGTAGAGATTATTCATTGATGCATGTGGGTTGTCTGAATTTGAATTTGTGTTATCGATAGAGATTGTTTATTGATGCATATGGATTGCCTGAATTTGAATTTGTGTTAGTGGTAGAGATTGTTTATTGATGTATGTAGGTTGTCTGAATTCGAATTTGTGTTAGTGGTAGACATTGCTCACTTATGATTGTGGATTGTTCACTTATTTCATGTTTTTTTTTTTTTAATACAAAATATGTAGTGCACTCCAACTGTTTGAGAAAATGACACAACCACTTTTGAATCTTAATTTATCAACTGTCAGTCTATGTGCATTGTTATATTTCGAAATGTTATTGGATAAATTCGGGGCAACTAATGTGGTTGTTTTGTCAAAGGGATGCATGCTCAAACTAATTTTCTATAACCTTGAATATTTTGAATCTTATATGTGCTTAATTGTTTTACAGGACCTAATTGCAACCCAACAAAAAGCAGAACACACTAAAGTCACAAATACATCTTCCTTTTAATCATACGATACGTTGTTATTCAAGACCGTGGCAACGCAAGAGTTTCATGCCAAACTCCCCACAGTCAAGAAGTTTATGAGTGAGAAAAACTTGGAGTTGGAAGGAAATGAATTTATTGACATTCAGACGATGATTGTGGCCATAGGATGGGAGAAGTTGACCTCATTTTTCACAAGAGCAAGCAAACCACTGGTAGTGGAATCCTTATCCAATGCCTCTGATATGAAGTCTGAAAAACCAGTTCCACATGATCAATTTGTGAGTTATGTGAGGGGGAAAAGGTGCCCTTCATGGCTCAAGTAATCAATGGAATCTTTGGTCTGCCGAACTATGAGGATTGCCTCTTTCAAGCTATGGAGGACAACATTATAAAAATAGACACTCAGGAGATCTTACACATCTTATGCAGACCACACACAAATTGGGTATGAAATAGAGATGACACACCTAGGAAACTACACTCGTTAGATCTCACCCCAATTGCAAAATCATGGAGTACCTTTGTTCATCATATGCTGATGCCATGTTCAAATGTGTTAGATATAACAGTTTAGAGAACATGTCTACTAGCTACTATCATAAAGGATGACATAATTAATGTGGGCATGTTACTAGCTCATGATCTTTGGGGGACATCAATCTTGATCCTCCGGCAGGCTACTTCAATCATGCTTCTCTAATAAGCAAACTCCGTGAGCAGGTGAGAGTGTCACCTAAATAGGGTGAAAAAATGGTGAAACCTTTTATCCCAATCACTCTAAGTAGATAGAAAAACACTATGATTCCGACAAAATATCATGTTGCTCCACAAGCAGCGATGCCAACGAACTAAAATACTATTCCGCAGGGGCCATATGACCCTTCTCAACATCCATCACAGCTCTCCACTGAGGAAATATTTGGTAGGCTAGAAACTATGATGGAACAATTGAAGATCGATCAGCGAGATGGACAGGCCATAATAGAACTGGGGATGACAAATCTCTATCGAGTCTTTACTTCATCTCAACAAACGCCAAGAGGTATGTTTTATTCTGATTTATTCTTACCTCACTAGTATACTGGCGACTATAGTGGTACAAGAGCGGAGGACCTAAGCAAGGCCCCTTGAATTATCCAACGGAGAGAAGTTTTTTTTTTTTCCTTTTTCTATTTTTTTTTTGTCTTTTTTGTCTTTATTTTAGTAGTCGAATTTTATGTTTTTTTTTACTTCACTAAATGTGTACTATGATGAAGAAGTTGTAATAACTTGCATTTGGTCTTATGTTTTCTGTTTGGGATTTTGAAATCTAAATTCTATTTCTTAGCTCATGGTATTGCTCAATTTGACAAGCTTCACTAATGCATACATTGTTGATTACTCTTCGATTGTAGAAGTCTCACTTGCCAATTTTTGTTAAATAAAAAAAATAATATATTTTTTGAGTGACATGGTTGGCATTATTTAGATAGTTCATACTCTCTCTTATTATCATAGATGTGAGCTTTTGAGCATAAACACGTTAATTCCTTGTTGTGTGATTATCCAGACATGTGTTATCCTTTCATAACTTTCACTAATTTTAACTTGCATCACTTGTAATTTATGCATACACTGAGGCAATTTTTTTTGGTCGTATAGGCATTTCTAACTGCCCTATGAAAATTTTATCCTTTGCTAGCCCCTTTGAGCCTTTCCCTTTTATTTCGGTTACTAGCCACATTACCGGTCAAAGCTGACTTTATTTAAGTCACCTTACTTGGAGTTAGGTAGAAAAAAAAAATCTCGTCTTGGTAAAGTTCTAAGTTTAGGGTTGCCCATGGGATATCAACCTTTTAAGTTTGAGGTGGTGGTTCTCAAAAATAAAATAAAAAAATCAATCAAAAATAAAAAGAGAAAAAAGAAATCAGTTTGTATACTTTGATAAATAACATCTTCTTGGTTCTTTTGTCAATGTTTGAGAATCTTCACAATGAAAATGTGAAGAAAAAGAAAGTGGTAGAATAATTTGAAAAGTACCTAACTCCAAGTAGTAAATCATACTATCCCAAAATGTCCTACCCTTAACTAAGCCCCATTACAACCCGAAAATCCTCCAAAAGTGTATGTGTTTGTTGCATTGTGATTGCTAACTAGAATATGTTCAAGCCTCTGGTAATGTGATGGATGTTCTAGGATTTGAGTGATAAATTCATAACCCATGCTAAACACTTGAGAGAAATTTTGGAGAGATTGTGTGAAGAGAGAGTTGAACTTGATGAATGAATGCTAAAGTGTATAAATTGTAATTTTTTTTTGTAAGCAACCACGCAGCATGATGAATGTTTTGTAGTAGCTAGAACTTTGAAAATCAAGTTTGATTTGATTTAAGAAATTGAGTTTAAATCTGCTTTAAACTGTGCTAAATCTGAAATTAATTGTTGTTTGGGAACAAGTAATAGATTAAGTTTGGGGTTGTGATGACTCTTCATATTTTTCATTGTTTTTAGTCTTATATATTTGTGATTGTTAGTTAATTTGAAGAGTTAAGTGTTATATCTTGTTGATTCTAGTTCTTTAAGTTAGTAAAATATTTATGTTCTTAATGATACTGGTTCACTTACCTTGTCACTCCTCGTTGTCATGACAATAATATTATTTCACGGATTAGGATTTGTGTCACTAGGAAAATTTACAAGCGCTCTTTGTGCTAGTTGTTGAGCAAGTAACCTAGTTGGGTCTCCAGATTCTTTATTGAGGCTGAGTGATTTTGCTGGATGGCTTTTGACTCTTCAATGAAAGAACTTGCACTTGTTACTAACTTCTCATTAGCACTCTCCCAAGCAGCTTTTTGAGATGGAGCTTTATTTGCTTGAGCTCCTTGTTAACCTTGAGATCCACCCCGTTGATCTTTCCAAGAAAATTTTGGTTGATTTCTCCAACCCAGATTGTACGTACTAGAGTAGGGATTTTTCTGTTGCCCGTTGTTACCCACAAAATTCTCCTCTTCTGGTTTTCTTTATCATCTTTATCCAATACTTTACAAGCTCCATTTTTATGTGCTCCCCACAAAAGTAACAACCAGTATGTTTCAATAATTTTAGAGTGGCCACTTGGGGTTGTATATTTAGAGCTGACATCCCCTTCTTTATCTTATCAGCAATAATATCTTCTATTCGTGTTGAGAGTAGCTTTCCTTGAGCCAACCTAACATCCATAACACTCAATTCCAATAGACCACTTTTTGACCCACCACCTTTATCATACAACATCATTTGTTCATTTGATGTCATGATCTTGATAATTTTGTGTGCTTCTGATGCGGTCTTGTAATTCAAAGAACCACATGTTGTAGCATCCAACATAATTCTAGTGCTAGGCCTCAAACCATTATAGAATATTTGCATCTAAGCAGTGTCGTCATAAGTATGATTGGGACATCCTGCTAGTAAACTCTTGAACCTCCTGTAAGTTTACGAAGTGATTCTCCTTCTTTCTGTTTGTAACTGGAAATCTCTTGCCTTTTTCTAAAGAACACGGTTGGGGAAATTATTTTTCTAAGAACTTATCTTCAAGGTCGTCCCATGTGGTGATGCTAATGGAGGGTAAAGAATTAAGCCACTCCTTAGCATTGTGAGGGTAAAGAAATATCTTGCCTTTTTCAGAGCAACCATCCACCTTCACTTTTTTACATAGTTCAAAGAAGCTTGTGAGATGTTTATTGGTGTCTTTGTTATGTTTATCAGACAAATGAATCTCCTTCAACTATTGGTACAAACCGGGACTTATTTTGAACTTGTTGACTATAACAGGCTTATTATAGATGGCCAACCGAGCACGGTTTCTATCTCGATTCCCATACTTAACGAGGGCATGTTCAGGTGGTGGTGGATCAGCCATCTCTGCAAATACAAAGAAATCCCCCACATCCTCTTCTTCCACTACTTTTTTTTTTTACCTATGTCTCCTTTCTCAAATCGCCTTTCGATTTGCTTTCACAATTTTTTCAATTTCTGGATCAAAGAGAAGTTCAGCTGAGGATTGGCCTTGCATAAAAGGTTAGACAAATTGTGAGTAATAAAAGGTTTTAAAATAAAGAAAAGTAAATAAATAAAATAAAATAAAACAAAAATTTTGTTGCAGAGCAAAAAATTTCAATTAAGTAAATAAGTTATAACTCAATAGTGATATGGCAATCCCCCGACAACAACGCCGAAAAAATTGATAGCATTTCAGCAAGTGTACTAAATCGTTGCAAGTAATAATAAAACAGTGGCTAAATTACATTTGTGGTCCTTTAACTTAATCTCAGGTAACGTTTTAGTCCTTTATCTTTTTTTTTTCTCGATTTAGTCCTTTATTCCTAACAATATCAAATAAAGTATGAAAATATGAGTTTATTTGAAGATTTGCGTTACAAATTTGATGAAATTTGTATTATATTGAAGAATATAATTAATTTTATGAGTTTTGATTGATTTTTTTTTTGAATTTTTGTATAAAAAAGAATAACATTGTTGAAATTTTAAAATATAAAATATCAAATTGTCACTTAAAATTAAAATAAAGGACCAAGTCGGGAAAAAAAAAAGATAAAGGACTAAAACGTTACCTGAGATTAAGTTAAAGGACCACAAATGTAATTTAGCCTAAAACAGTAGTAGCAAGTTTCGAACTCAAGGATTGTGTTTTACTATCGAGTTATATTTAATTGCTAAAATTGAACAAAAAGTTTCCGAATGGATTGAAATAATATTTAAAATTGACAACGGTAATAAAATTGATCTTTTATAATAAGAAAAATGTCATAGATGAGTTTCACTTTGAATCCAAACTTGACTTCTAATTAGATCCTAGTTATTGAATTCCTTTATTGAATAATTACCAAATTCTCTTTATTTTTCTTTCCC
>NC_021166.2:45095016-45107543 GCF_000331145.2 Cicer arietinum
AATATCTTATTAATAGAAACTTTAATTCGAAAGTAACCCCTAATTCCTTAGTGAATTTAAGATTAGAATTAAGCTTACAGTACAAAAATCCTCTTTCTAAACTACTGCCTTTGCAACAAATTTAGTTGGTTTCATGACCTGCATCTATCCCTAGACTACACTATCATGAATTTCTCATCTCAATCATTTGATCAAGCAATAAAAAGCATTAAGCACATAGATGAGAAAAATAATTCAATAAACTCATTCATATAACTAGAAATCAAATCAGAAAAATAAGGGTTTCATCTTGTTTCACTCATCTCTAACAAATAGGGTTTAGTTACTCTTGATAGATATACAAAAGATAGAGATTATAGAAAAATTACAATAAGAATTCATGAATGATTCTAGATAAAACTCCTCCAATGGTGTTAGAAAAAGTTGTCTCTGATTTTCTCTACTACGACACAAGTCTCCAAATTCCCAATAGGCAAAAAAATGCTTAAAAAGTGATAAAATTGTGTGTTAATATGTTATGATGCGCGCTGCGCGCCCCAGGCGAGCTTCAAGCGCAATTTGGCAGATCCAGTGGTGCAGAAATGCGCCCCAGGCGCGCTTCAAGCACACAACATTTTCTATATGGTTTTTAGTATATGTTTCTCCTCTTTTATATCTGAATTTGGTTCCAATGTCTTCATGAAGGTTGTAGATATAGCTCTTAGCTTTCAGATTCACTTAGTGTTAGTTCTGGTTTGTTAGTTCTGAAAGGTTTCATGTTTTTCCATGTCGTTAGCATAGCACAAGGTATTTTATTGTGACCTTTTTTGGAGCAGACAAAATACATCACATCAGAAGGAGTAAATTTAGATTTGATCATTGTTTCTTTAAATCCTATTTCTCTTTTATTATTTATGCTAACACAATAAATCATAAATGCAAGATTGCTTCTATCTATACTGTTTGAAAGGAAATCCTGAAATGCTCATTTGTATTTGACAAAATTGCAAATGGTTTCCTCTTATGATTTTAAAATGCATTTATTATTCAGAGTCAGATTTTCTCTCTTAAGTTCTTCAAAATCCTTTTTGAGAGAATTGTATTTTTAGTCAGATTCGAATTAACTTTTCTAAGAGTTTTATTTTTTAAAAAAATTGTGTGATTTTTATTTAATAAAAATCATTTATACCTTTCATTAATTCAGTACGAGTTAAATAAGAAAGTACCTCAATTTCCTCATCCACACACTCACTTCAAGAGTTAGAGTCAACATCAGCCATCAAAGCCAAATCAACTTGCTCTTTATCATCATATGATTCATCAGAGCCATCCCATGTAGCCACAAGAACCTTCTTTTTAGACTTGGAATATTTCCTCTAGAACTTCCATTTCTTAAGATTGGAACATTCTAACTTGATGCGACCAGGTTCATTACATTCATAGTAGATGATGTTTTACCTACAATACTTATCATCTTTTCCTCTATTGGACTTCCTGGAACCTTTCTAAGGAAAATACTTTTTCTTATTGTGTAACATCCTTTGAGTATTCATTCTAATCCTCTGAAGAATAATCCTCTTATTTTGTTGCTGGTTGTAGAGCCTTCTTATGCTTGGATCTGAGAGTCAGAGTCTTTTGCTTCTTTTTGGGATTATCCTCTATATGTTTAATCTCGTCATACTTGAGAGAGCTGAGTAACTCCTCCAGACGAAGACTATTCATGTCTTTTGCATCTTGAATAGTTGTGATCTTAGGTCTCCATTTGTTGAGCAAACTCCTTAGGATCTTCTTGACATGATAAGCAGATGTGAAGCTCTTTTCAAGAACTTTTAACCTTGAGACCTGAGTTCGAAACCTAGAAAACATAGTCTCAATGTCCTTATCTTCCTCCCTATGAAAAAGCTCATACTTTCTGACCAAAAGATTAGATTTTGCCTCTTGGACCTGTTTTCTTCCTTTATAAGTCAGAACATAACATCATAGATACTCTTAATTTTCTTCTTGTTGGTGCACTTGTCAAATTCCTTGAGTTTGATCGTGTTCATCATTAAAGTTATGGCTTTATGTTGCATCTTTAATTCTTCTTCTTCTAATCAGCATTCATCTCTTTTCTGGATACTTCAGTACCATCATCATTTGTAGGAGCAGTGTACATGTCTTCCACCATATCCCAAAGCTTAGGATCTTATGAGATAAAGAAACTTCTAGGGCAGATGGAGAAACAATAGGATTTATACTAGTTCACTATCAACTTGGCAACTACGTCTTGTCCTCTCACACATAAGGACTTATCCATAAATTCAAACATGAATTACAACACTTGACCCTACAAGTTACTCTTCTCAACTTCCAACTTGGAACCTACAAACCATTGAGGCAATACAACACCTTCACCCTATAAGTCAAGTCTTCTACACTTCCAACTTGAAACCGAATTAGAAAGGAGAAACAGTCATAAACAAAGCTAGACTTGAAGCTCAAGAATGTATTCAACAAAAAGCTATTGATTACACTAAAACTTTTGCTTCGATGGCAAGGTTAAAGGCAATAAGAATTTTACTTTTATTTGCAGTTTTTAATAAAATCATTTTATAACTGATAGACGTGAAACAACCTTTTGGCTTTGAAGATAATGAATTTTCAAACTATGTTTTCAAACTAAAGAAATCTTTGTATGGTATGAAATAGGCCCCAAGAGCTTGGTATTATAGACTATACAATTTCTTATTAAAAAAATGATTTTGAAAGAGACCATATTGACACTACTTTATTTACAAAATCATCTAAAAATGATCTTCTTATTGTCCAAGTATCTGTTGATGATAATATTTTTAGTTCCATTAATGGCAAGCTCTTCCAAAAAAATTATATGTTAACATATAATGAGTATCAAATGAGCATGACTGAAGAATTAAAATTCTTTTTCCGAATTCAAATTCATCAAAGTCTAAAGGGAGTACTCATTCACCAGACCAAATAGACATGAGAATTGCTTAAAAAGTTTTAAATCGATGATTGTAATGTTATGGCAACTCCTATGCATCCAACATGCTCTCTTGATAAAAATGAAACTGGTAAAAAGGTAGATCAAAAGGTATACATGGGAATGATAGGTTCCCTTCCTTACTTGACTGCCTCTAGACTTGATATTTTGTTTCGTGAGTGTGTGTGTCAGATTTCAATTTGATCCTAAATAATCTCACTTAATAGCTATTAAGAGGATCTTTAGATATCTAAAAAGCACAACTAACATTGGTTTATGTTATAAGCCTTCCTCTGACTACAAGTTACTTGGTTTATGTGATGCTAACTATGAATGAGATAAGCTAGAAAGAAAGAGCACTAGAGGAAATTTCACTTTCCATGGTGAGAATATGATTTCCTTGTCGAGCAAAAGATAAGGAACCATTGCACTATAAACAACGGAAGCAGAATATATCTCAACAACTAATTGCTAAACTCAAGTGTTATGGATTTACACCAACTTGCAAACTTCCACATTAATGATAGTAACATCCATATCTTCTATGATAATACTTCATCTATATGTTTAACCCAAAGTCCTATGTTATATTCTAGAGAAAAACATATAGAGATTAAATATCATTTCATAAGGGACTATGTCTAGAAGGGTATTTTAGACGTTAAAATTATAGACATTAATCATCAATAGACTGACATTTTCACAAAATCCATTGTTGTGGACATATTTGAGTTTATAAAGAAACATCTAATTATTGTGTTTATTAAAGAATAATGTTTGAACCCTCTAAATGTTTGCATCTGTTAACACTAAATTCAATCAAAGGTTGTGATAATTTGACATATTTTAGTTTGTGATTTTTTTTTACTATTTTTCTTTACTTTTTGTCTGACGACAAAAGGGGGACGATGTATATTTTATTAGAACTATTTTTTTTTATATAACTCTCATAATATTGTCTTCAAGTTAAATCAAACATGCATATTCTGAGGAGGAGCCCTACTGAAATGTTTTTTTTAAAATAAAAAATTATTCACAAAAATTAATGTTTGTCATCATCAAAAAGGGGGAGATTGTTAGAATTAAATTGGTTTCAAGGTACTTAGACCCTACTTGTTTTGATGATAATATAATCGATTTGTGGGAACAATATAAGGCATTAATGTTTTATTTAAGTGTGAAGTTCCAAAACGACAAATAATATGTAAGATATTAGGGTATATCTTCTGATGATTAATCAAAAAGATTTGGTAAGTTCAACATTCCAAAACTTGTGAAAAAACACCTCTTATATACTGCCTCTAATGGTTCAAGCATTGAACTACTACAATTTCCTTTGCCTCAAATTCAGTTCTACTTAAAGTTGCCTTTGTTGACTCTGCATGTGGTACAATAATCAAATTGACTATGTTGTGTCTGCCTCTAATGAACCAAACAAGACTTTGCTATGTCTTCCTCTGATGAAGCAAACAAGACTCTACTAAGTTTACCTCTGATGAAGTAAGAAAGACTTTGCCAAGTCTATCTCTAATGAAGCGACCAAGCTTCTACTCAATCTGCCTTTGACGAGTTACCTATGATAAATTTCCTTTGAAGATGAAGCAAGCATCTGACTTCCTCTGTCTCTGTTAAGTTGCCTCTAGTGAAAGTCAATGATTAGGGAAAGTCAACATTAAGGAAAGTCAATGTTTGGTAAAAAGTCAATGCCTTTAGCAAAAGTCAACACCTCAACAACGTCAATGCCTCTAACAAAGTCAATGTCTAACAAAAGGAAAATATATGATGGAGATAAGGAGTGCACTGCCTCTGATTATCAGCATTGCTTCAGATAAAATTATTAGCACTGCTTCTAGTAAATCTGCCTCTAATTAGCAACACCGCTTATGGTAAATCTGCCTTTGATAATTTGTTGGGTCTGATTGTCTCACTCTGATTGTTTTGTCCCTCTAGTCTAGTACTTTGCTTGATCTAGACATGATTCAAATACTTGTAGAAATTATGAGTTTTAGTTTAAGTTCAACGGTCATATATATTTTCAAACGGATCATTTGCTGTAAACAATGAAGCTCAATGTTGAAGGATACAATGTCATACCATGAAGGACACAAGGCCATTCCATGAAGGAAACACAACCATATTATGAATAACGAAGACAATGCAGTAAGGTTTCTATAAAAGAACATACATTTTGAGCTAAAAACAATATCAACTTACAATATTTTCAAAGAGAAACAAACACAACACAGCAAGCAAAACACTAAATTCGAAATTGTTCAAATTTATCTAGGTGTTGAGAAAGAAAATCTGAAAGCATTATCTTGTAAAGATAATGTAGTGATAAACATAATTCAGCACATACAAACACTTATTCTTTTTGAAACCAAGCCAAATAGGGGATGATTATTTTCCTCCACAGCTTGACGGTACTAAGCTGAAAGTAGACAAGACATTGTTATAACTTATAATTCAGTGTAGTAGTGGTTTCCCTTTCCTCAACAACTTGATATTACAAAGTTGGAGGTGAGAATATTAAACACAGTCATTGTGACTAACTAGTGTTCAAGTGTAAGTTTTGTTTCAATGTGTTTAATGGATTAAATCCTTTAGAGGAAAGGATTGGACGAAGCTACTAAGTTAGTAGTGAACCATGATAAATTATTGAGTCTTGCATTCTATTTTAACTTATCATATCAGTTTATTTACTTCAGTTTTAAAACCATTCGAAATACTTTTAAAAGTAGTAAACACAATTAAACACCTTTTTTGTGTGTTTTTTGACCAAAAATCTAGAGGTAGATGGTTCTTTAAAAGTTGATCTGGTTTTCAGAGGGTCATTTTCACTTTCTATGATCAAAGAGTTTGGATCAAAGGATTTGTATTTCCATCAAGGTTTGTATTCCTAATGATCTTGACTTGACTTTTCAAGCATATCTTATGATTCATTTTAGACTCACTTTGTTAATTCTTTGATATATATGGTTCCTTTGAAATTTGTAGATCTGCAAAGTCTACATCTAGCTTTGATATATCTGGTCAGATTTCTTGTCATCAAACTTAACATGAATTGATTCCTCAACAATCAATGTTTTGTTGTTGTATACCCTATAGGCTTTAGACCTTTCAGAGTATCCCAAGAAGATGCACAATTGTATCGACCCAATGATATTACCCTTTTGATCATGGTATCATGGCTGGTGTTTAAACTTTATTACTAAGGATATTTGCAGGATATATTATTTTATTCTTAGGTTCCCAAAGTTGATTGGGTCCTTGTGTGTTAGTTTTGAAAGATGTCTTATCTTGTATTGTGACCATCCTTAAGGAAGTGTACCTAAGTAGCCTTAGATATGTTAACCTGAGGAGTTTCCTCTGGTTCTTCAAAACCAATGCCACATTTATTGTTTCTGCTAACACCAAAGATTGCAAAAGCTTGTTTGTTTCTGTCTATCCCATGTGCAAGAAATTCTTAAAAAAAATCTTCGTACTTAACAAAATTGCATATTCTATCCTCTAAAGTATTTGGAAAATTTTCTTTCAAAGTTAGATTTTTCCTTTTTAGGTTTTCAAATTCCTTTTCAAAGGAACTGCATTTTTTTTTTGTTAAGATGTCATAAGCTTGTCTAAGAGACTTAAGTTTTGAAGAAAGCTTATAACTTTTGTTAAGAAACTTCTTTAACCAATTTATAAGTTCATTATGAGATATGTCAGACATATTCATTAACACATTCATCGTCAGATTTAAGGTCAAAGTAAGTAGCTTCCAATAGAGCCATGTTTGCATGCTCTTCATATCGATTAGATGATTCATCAAACGCATCCTAAGTAGCCATCAGACCTTTCTTTTCTGTCTTGAAGTCTTTTCTTTGGGATTTTCCTTTCTCAAGTATATTAGTCGTTACTTGTCTAATTTATCCTTTCCTTCTCTGCTAATTTTGGATCGTCTGAAATCCCTTTGTCAAAAAGATTTCTTTATGTTGTTCCACACATTCTAGATTTTTCTTGAAATAAAGGAAAACCCTCCATCATCTAAGTCTTCACTTTGATTATCTAATTCATTTTCCTCTAAGTCTTTTGTTGTGTTCTTTTTGGGAGCATACAACACAAACAACCAGAATAAATAGTATTTTAGGTTGGTTCTTCAAACTCGGTTCCTCTTTTTCAATTTCTACTAACACCATAGATCAACGAAGCCTTCTTACTTCTATCAATGCCATTTGTAAGAAACTTTTGAAAAGCTAATTTGTATTTGACTAAGTTACAGATCTTATCCTCTAAGGGTTTTGAAATGTTTTCATTTATAGTCACTTTCTGTCTCTTAAGTTTTTCAAAATCTTTTTCAAGAGACTTATATTTTTCAGTCAAATCATTATGGGTTATTCTTAGAGTTTTCATTTTTGAAGACACATAATGATGGTTATTTAAAAACTCATTTAAATCAATTATAAGCTCACTACAAGATAGATCATTGAATACCTCGATTTCTTCATCATAATTTGAATTAGAGTCATACTATATATTAGTCATCAGAGCCATGTTTACAGGTTCCTCATCATCAAAGGATTCATTATAATCATCCCATGTAATAAAATCATTTTTCTTGGTCTTGGATTCTTTCTTATTACTTCTTCTCTCATGTTTTGGACATTCTGCTTTAAAGTGTCCAGGTGCTTTGAACTCGAAGCATGTGAATTTCTTTTTGTTAATACATATTTTCTTGTTCGGGTACTTGATGAAGTCTCTTTGGGGAAAAGATATATTCTTATGCCACATGCGCTAAAAATTCATTGAGATGAAGGATAATTCCTCAACCTCTAAATTTTCACTTTGATCCTCTGAATCATCATCTTATGAATCTACAACTGCTTGTATAGCCTTCTTGTCTCTGGATCTAAGAACCAAAGACTTTTACTTCTTCTTGGCTCATCCTCTTCTAGTTCAATCTTGTGATATCGGGAGGAACTAATCAGTTCTTCCAGACGAAGATTGTTTATATATTTTTCTTCTAGGATTGCAGTGATCTTGAGTCTCCATTTTCTTGGAAGACTCCAGATAATTTTCTTTACATGATCTACAATTGTATAGTTTTTCTGAAGCACCCTCAAGCCTGAAACTAGAGTCTGAAATTTGGAAAACATCGTCTCGATGTCTTAATCTTCCTCAATTTGAAATAAATCGCACTTTCTAACCAGAAGATTGACTTTGGCTTCTTGCACCTGCTTACTTCCTTCATAGATCATAACTAGAGCATCAAATATGTTTCTAGCCGTCTCTTTTTATTGCACTTGTCAAATTCCTTGAATTGGATCACGTTCATCATAAAAGTTTTGGCTTTATGATGCATCTTGAATTGCTTCTTCTGATCAACATTCATGTTCTTTCAAGATACTATAGTATCATCATCATTGGTATAAGCAATGTATCCATTTTCAACCAAATCAAAGAGTTTAGAATCTTGAGAAATAAAAAAGCTTCTAAGTCGGTCGTTCCAAAACTCAAAACGCTCTCCATCAAATAGAGGGGGTATGTTCATGTTTCCTCCATCAACATCATCGCCAAGGTTAGACATAATAGAATATTGGATCTTTACTCAAAGAGTGTAAGGTGTTAATGCCTTGAAACTGAATTCTAAGGATCTTTACTCAAATAGTGTAAGGTTGAAAAAAACACAAGAAATGGTGGGTTTGAGTTGTGTTTTACAGTTTTTTATAATTTCGTTTTTTTCGTTTTTATAAACTTGGTAATTGAAAAGCTCATAATGAATAAATAGAGGAAAAAAGTAAATCACATAGAGATTTATACTAGTTCACCACAAAATCGATAGCTACATCCAGTCCCTTCATCCATAATGATTTTCTCAAATGATTCACATCGAATTACAACACTTAACCTCAACCAGTTAAGTTTTCTCAAGTTGCAGTTTGCCCCTACAAACCGTTAAGGAAAAACAGCTACTATCGGGCTAGGTTACAAATGAACGAGATTGGATTTTTCTAAAAAATCTCACTCAAGAGTTAGTTTACTATGTATTACTTTCATATTTTTCTTTCTCAACACTTAGATAAATTTT
Organism: Cicer arietinum; assembly: GCF_000331145.2. NCBI lineage: Eukaryota > Viridiplantae > Streptophyta > Magnoliopsida > Fabales > Fabaceae > Cicer > Cicer arietinum. The sequence goes on from NC_021166.2 coordinate 45,104,046, forward strand.
GAATGATTGCAAAATATTGTATTGCTTATCGTGTTTCATATAATTGTAGTGCCTTTTTATGCTTTCTCAAGTATGAAAGCATGTCATTACAAGAGTTCTTCAAGGTAAAGTCTTTGTCCTTAAGGTAAGGCTTGTGTACTTTCTTTCAAAAATACATCATGTATCTTCATGGGTTTTAGTAATTGAACCGTTGAAGATAAATTTATATGTTGAGTTCAGAACTGAATCCCACAAATCACTCTTTGTAACTTGAATGAGAATAGAGGAAGCATAAGGTACAAGATCATAGCATAGGACAATCAAAGCATTTTGTTAAAGACCATTGGAGTATGCAAACTTAATGATTATTAGAGGATGCACACATGTTGTCTTCCTTCGAGGATTAATTGCCATCAGATTATTTACTCTTATCATAGCGTTGACTTCTTCAAAGTCGTTGAATTTATCAGAAGCATTGATCTTTTCGAAACATTCACTTCTTCATGAACGTTAAATGAGCATTGAATTTTCTCCATATGTGTGTAATTTATCATAGCATTGACTTCTTCATGAATAATGACTAAGCATCAACTTTTTCCAGAGGCTTTGATTTTACTCAGAGGCAGACAAATCAGACGTTTGATGTAGTCATCGAAGGCACCTTAGTCACACGCTTGCCTGCATTTCCAGAGGCAACTTTGTCAGACTCTTATCAAAGACGCATATCACCAAACCTTAGAGATGTAAAGCATAGAAATGGAGTCTTGGTGTTGATATGAAAATTAGAGGATATAGCATAATATCCAACACAAACAACAAAGTCTTGGAACTGTGCACTTAATCAAAACATTAGTGCATTAAATTGTTCCTATAAAATACCTTTTGTTATTATTAAATAAAGATAAGGAATTGTTCTTCAAACCATCTTGTTTCTAACACATACTTTAAGAACTACTAGATTTGCTTTGCCTTCTTGTACCTCCTTATTTCCTTTGTAGTTGAGAACCAGAACATCAAAGATACTCTTTGTTGTTTTTTTGTGGTTGTATTTTTCATACTCTTTGCAGGTGATATCATTTATCAATAAGGTATTGGCTTTATGATGCATTTTGTATTTTTTTTCTTTTGATCAACGTTGAGATCCTTTTTGGATATTTCAACACCAGTAGCGTCTTTTGGAGCCTCATAGTCATCTTCGACTATGTCACAGAGTTTTGGATCATTCGAGATGTAGAAATTTATGAGTCTGTCTTTCCAGTACTCGAATCTTTCTTCATCAAACAAAGGAGACATGTTAAGGTTTCCACCTGTAACTTCGTCACAAGAGTTAGTCATAATAACACGAATCTTTACTCAAACACGGTTAAGTGCTCAACTTTGAGACCGGGTTATGATGTCAATTATGGAACAAGAAACACGAGAAAGGGGGTCTGAATTTTGTTTCATTTTAAATATCGTTTATTAAAAGACTAAACCAAAGTAATGAAAACAGAACGGATAAATAGAATAACATAGCCAATTTATCCTAGTTCACCATAACAACTACGTCATGTCCCTTCAATCTGAAGGATTTAATCCACTAGTTCATTATTGAATCACACTTTCATTGAACACTTACTAGTCAGACCGATAGTGTTCGAGTCTTCTCAACCTTCTAGCTTAGTACAATCATGCTGTTGAGGGATACATTTACTACTATGCTAGATTACAAAAGAATAGGTTTAGGTTTTCTGAAAACAAACTCTCACAAGTGGGTGTGTACAAAGTTGTACTCTCATAAATAATTATCGATACTAGGCAAAAAAAAAATAGAACAATTAGGCAGCGACGACTTTATTATGCTTATTGCAGTGTGTTGTTTCTTCTGTTTTGCAACTATTGTGCATCTTTTTATGGAGATCTTTAGGGTGTCAAGTTGTTGTCCTGATTGCAAGAAATCAACATGTATCATCCAGTTTCATATCAAACCTTCATAGATTGATTTTCCATTAAAAACTTGTCAAAATGATCCTTGTAATTGATTTTGGATATTTTTGTACGAAAGTAGAAGGATTAGAGGACATGATGAATAAAGCATGTCTTATAGACCTTCGGACACATAATGGATTTAGGGTGTTTATCAAAGAATGCGCAAGAACTTTTTCTTCTTCGAAGCATAGACTATCATCAGAGTATAAATTATTAGCCAGAGGCATATGATCAAATGCTTGTTGTAGTCATTAGATACAAACCAATCAGAGCATTGCGTGTATTTGCTAAAATTACCAAAGACGTGTTCACCAGACATAACATAAGGAATTAGAAGTGGTGTCTTAGTGTTCCTTCATCTTAATCCAATCACCAGAGGATACAATGTAGGATAACACGAAATTCACTTGATTTGAGAACTGCACACTTAATTGCAATGGTAATGCTTTAAATTGTTCCCACAAAATGATTTTTTATCAACAAAACATGTAAGGGTCATAGTGTCTTCAAACAAACTTGGTTCTAATATTTTCAACCCAAAGGAATAAGATCCTCTCATTTTTCACCAAATAGATAAGGGACAACAAGGATTATGGAATATAGTTGGCCTCACATAACTCAGCAGCTTTCAGACAAACAACTGAGATCCTCTATCTATTGATCTTGCAGCTTCAGAAAGCCTAGAGCAATCGTTCCAAAAAGCTCATGACAACCACGTCAGAAGGCTCATCAAGGGATAACCCATCTCCCTCTGGTAGTGTTCATCAAGAACTACCATTGGTTTCTCCATCAGCACCATTGTAGTTCTATGTGCTTATTCCATAATTGAGATACCCGCCTTGGATGCTCTTACTATTACTGCTCTAGGATCTGCAAAATCAGCTTCTGAAAGTCGATATGCCACTTCTTCTAGCCTCGTGTTTTATCTTTCCCAGTATGTCAATAAGGAAGACTTTGATCGCCAGGAAGCAAAGGTTAAGGAGTTCTATAAGACCCATAATTTTAAAGTACACTTGATGTATTTTTATGTATTTTGGATGTTGGGCTCGAAGGTTTTTTAGCCAAAGTTAATAAATATTTTGGAGTTGTATTTTGGATTTTGGTTCGGAGGCTTTTTAGCCAAAGTTAATAATATTTTGGAGTTTATATGAATAAAAGGATATTTTGATGCCGTTTAGAATTACTCGTCGATAAATAAATTAAATTAACTGCGGTGAATCCTTTACGGAGAATTTAATGCGTTACGGGTGAAATGGTAATTTAACAAATATCTAGATATTTTGAGATATTTATTAAGTTATATTTATTATATATATATGTTTGTTTGGAGGGAAACAGAAAGGAAAACTAGAAGGAAGGAAAAGGAAAAGAAAAGAATATAAAAAGGAAAGGAGGAAAAAGGAAGAAAGGAAAAACAAAGGAAAGAAAAATAAAGGAAGGAAAAGCTGAAATTTTCCATCTTCTTCCTCTGATCAACCGTGACCCCCCTTTTCCCTTCTCCTCCATTTTTCGTTTTCTTCGCTTCCTTTTCTTCAAGAATAGTAACCCAAG
>NC_021166.2:45107965-45109970 GCF_000331145.2 Cicer arietinum
GGTAAACTGTACTGGCCCGTGATAGGTGGTACGTTTACGATTTACATTTTTGGTAAATTGTGTTGACCCGTGATAGGTGACACCTCGGTAAACTGTACTGACCCGTGATAGGTGGTACATTTACGATTTATATTTTTGGTGAATTGTGCTGACCCGTGATAGGTGGCACCTTGGTAAATTGTACGGACCCGTGATAGGTTGTACGTTTGCGATTTATATTTTAGTAAATCGTGTTGACCCGTGATAGGTGACACCATGGTAACTGTACTGACCCGTGATAGGTGGTACATTTACGATTTACATTTTTGGTGGATTGTGCTGACCCGTGATAGGTGGCACCTCGGTAAACAGTACTGGTCTGTGATAGGCGGTACGTTTACGATTCCCGCTTTTTCTTTTAGTAAATCGTGTTGACCCGTGATAGGTGACACCATGGTAACTGTACTGACCCGTGATAGGTGGTACATTTACGATTTCCGCTTTTTCTTTTAGTAAATCGTGTTGACCCGTGATAGGTGACACCATGGTAACTGTACTGACCCGTGATAGGTGGTACATTTACGATTTCCGCTTTTTCTTTTAGTAAATCGTGTTGACCCGTGATAGGTGACACCATGGTAACTGTACTGACCCGTGATAGGTGGTACATTTACGATTTCCGCTTTTTCTTTTAGTAAATCGTGTTGACCCGTGATAGGTGACACCTCGGTAAACTGTACTGACCCGTGATAGGTGGTACGTTTATGATTTACGCATTTTAGTAAATCGTGCTGACCCGTGATAGGTGGCACCTCGGTAATTGGTACTTTGGCCTGCGATAGGCGGTACAATTATGATTTACGGCCCTTCGAGGAGGGTTTTGGTTTAGAATTCCGTGTCCATGCATTTTGGCATATACGCATCGCATTAGGGTGCTTGGCACACGAGTCGTGTTTGAATCAAGTTATGATTGAGTGTTATGTATTGATTTTGTGTGTAAGTGTGATGGATTGTAAAACTATTTCGAAACCCAATTTGTCGTGGTGATTGTGTGGGAATTGCTAAGTGTGATTGTTCGGATTTGTGTGTAAGTGTTGATTGGTTTTGAAACCCTTTAAAAAGCTGATTTTTGCTGAATTTTGATGTTTTCCTGTTGCTGTCTGATGTGTATTCGAATACAGAAAGCTGTATTCGAATACAGACATGCTGTTTTTGCCACTGACTTACTGTGTAGTCGAATACAGACTGTTGTATTCGAATACAGACATGGTGTTTTGCTACTGACTTGCTGTGTAGTCGAATACAGACTGTTGTATTCGAATACAAGCTGTTTTTTTTGCTGAATGCTGAAACAGCCTTGTATTCGAATACAGAGATACTGTATTCGAATAAAACAATGTTGTTTTGTTAAAAACTTTATTTTTCAACCTTGTTTATGCATGTTTGGCATATGGAAACCCTTTTAAGGTGCATGCTTAGTTGAAAGGTTATTTTGTGCATTTAAAACTTAAATGTTATGTGTTATCTGTTAATTTCGGTTGGTGACTCTTTACAATTATTGTGGAAATCTGGGCTTTGCCCTCAGATGAGAGTCAGGACGATCCTACCGGTTCGTACCCTACGGAGGGGAATGAAGATGGGAACGCTTGACTGCAGCTACGTTAGGAGGATCTCACGGGGCGCGTGGAGATCACTCAGGGTGTATAGTTTTTGGTAGGATGATCAGATTAGGTTGATGTATAGGGACTAGGCGTCCTTCTTTTTGGGTTGGAGTATTTTAAATTTGGAAAACTGTACTTATACTAATATTGTCAGTTTGACATCTTATTTGAATGGGTTCCATGTACCATTTGTTGTTGTGTAAATGTTTTGGATTTATATTTGGAGAAGCTTTTCCGCTGCTTAAAAATTATAATGACTCAATTATTTATCCAAAGGCATTTCTTTATTTATTTCTCTGTTTTAGTTTAATTACTGTTGAAAAAAAAAAATACCCCCTCGCTTTGAAAATCGGGGTGTTACATTG
>NC_021166.2:45112783-45114493 GCF_000331145.2 Cicer arietinum
CGGTAGGATGGTCCTGGTTCTCATCTGAGGGCAAAGCCCAGATTTCCACAATAGTTGTAAAGGGTCACCAACCGAAATTAACAATTAACACATAACATTTAAGTTTTTAAATGCACAAAATAACCTTTCAACTTAGCATGCACCTTAAAAGGGTTTTCCATATGCTAAAAGTTCATATAACACATGCCAAATAACAATGAAAACAAAATAAGGTTCTCAATCCATCAAGTAATACATAACTAACCAAGACATTGATAAATCAATGAGCAATCTGTTATCTAACTCAAAATAAGAATTTCTACTAAGCCAATCGATTTTCCAAATCGATTTTTTGTCAGTTTTGTTGAATTCCTGCATGGCCAAATCGATTGGGAAATCGATTTTATAAATAGTTGATGTAAGACCCATAATTTTAAAGTACCCTTTATGTATTTTTGGTGTATTTTGGATTTTGGCTCGGAGGCTTTTAAGCCAAAGTTAATAATATTTTGGAGTTTATATGATCAAAAAGATATTTTGACGCCGTTTAAAATTATTCGTCGATAAATAAATTAAATTAAGTGCGGTGAATCCTTTACGGAGAATTTAATGCGTTACGGGTGAAATGGTAATTTAACAAATATCTAGATATTTTGAGATATTTGTTAAGTTATATTTATTATATATATATGTTTGTTTGGAGGAAAACAGAAAGGAAAACTAGAAGGAAGGAAAAGGAAAAGAAAAGAATATAAAAAGGAAAGGAAGAAAAAGGAAGAAAGGAAAAACAAAGGAAAGAAAAATAAAGGAAGGAAAAGCTGAAATTTTCCATCTTCTTCCTCTGATCAACCGTGACCCCCCTTTTCCCTTCTCCTCCATTTTTCATTTTCTTCGCTTCCTTTTCTTCAAGAATAGTAACCCAAGGTTGGGTGAGCGTTAGAACAAGGATTTCTCAACTCCACTCTTCCTCTTTGATTCGAAAACGAAGAAAAACGGTATTAGAGATCCAAACACAAACCCCTCCGTTTCTTCTAGATCTAAGCTTCGTTCCGCGAAGAGTTAGAAGGGAAAGTTGCTCACTACCACGCCACGGTGCTAGGGGACCAACTTGGAGGATTTAATCCTAGTTCACCATAACAACTACGTCATGTCCCTTCAATCTGAAGGATTTAATCCACTAGTTCATTATTGAATCACACTTTCATTGAACACTTACTAGTCAGACCGATAGTGTTCGAGTCTTCTCAACCTTCTAGCTTAGTACAATCATGTTGTTGAGGGATACATTTACTACTATGCTAGATTACAAAAGAATAGGTTTAGGTTTTCTGAAAACAAACTCTCACAAGTGGGTGTGTACAAAGTTGTACTCTCATAAATAATTATCGATACTAGGCAAAAAAAAATAGAACAATTAGGCAGCGACGACTTTATTATGCTTATTGCAGTGTGTTGTTTCTTCTGTTTTGCAACTATTGTGCATCTTTTTATGGAGATCTTTAGGGTGTCAAGTTGTTGTCCTGATTGCAAGAAATCAGCATGTATCATCCAGTTTCATATCAAACCTTCATAGATTGATTTTCCATTAAAAACTTGTCAAAATGATCCTTGTAATTGATTTTGGATATTTTTGTACGAAAGTAGAAGGATTAGAGGACATGATGAATAGAGCATGTCTTATAGACCTTCGGACACATAATGGATTTAGGGTGTTTATCAAAGAATGCGCAA